>NW_019718639.1:1080203-1114712 GCF_002891405.2 Cryptotermes secundus
TACTACTACTAGTACTACTACTACTACTACTACTACTACTACTACTACTACTGCTACTACTATTACTACTAATAATAATAATGTAACCTGTATGTATTGCGACCGCCTGTGAGGAATTACTGGTTGAAAATAATATAGAGGCCATGACTATTTCTCTCACACGTCGATCCCCGTTCATTATGAAGTGATGAGATTGGCCGCTAATTCTCAGCGGGCGCCACAATAGCATTTAGATAAGGAAGGTCTGCTTATCTAAATGCCAGTGCGGCAAATCACAACTTGTGTTTAAAAGATAATCTCTAATACTCCCATCCCCAAAAGTGGTCAGCAATAACGTTACACAATGAGCACAGATGCTAAATTTACTCTTACGGAATTTTCCCCACTGTCACATCAGTTAAAATAAGTATATGTTGCTGTCTCGTGACCAAAATACAGGGTAAAATAATGACATAAAGATAGGAAACAGATGTTTTGAAAATGTGGCACAATTCAAATTTTTTGGAACGACGATAACAAATCAAAACCTGATTGAGGAGGAAATTAAGAGGAGACTGAATTCGGGTAATGCTTGCTACCATTCAGTGCAGAACCGTCTGTCTTCTCGCCTGCTGTCTAAAAACGTAAAGTTAGAATATACAGAAATATAATTTTGCCTGTGGTTCTGTATGGGTGTGAAACTTGGCCTCTGACATTAAGGGAGGAACATAGGCTGGGGGTGTTTGAGAACAGGGTGTTGAGGAGAATATTTGGACCGAAGAGAGATGAAGTGACAGGAGGTTGGAGAAAACTGTTTAATGAGGAGCTTCATAACTTGTACGCTTCTCCAGTTATAATTAGGATGATCAAGTCAAGGAGGATGAGGTGGGCAGAGCATGTGGCACGAATTAGGAGAAGAGGAATGCCTATAGGATATCAGCGAGAAAGCAATAAGGAAGGAGACCACTGGGAAGACCAAGGCGTAGGTGGATGGACATTATTAAGATGGATCTTAGAGAGACAGGATGGGATGGACTGGACTGGATTGAGCTGGCCCAGGATAGAGACCAGTGGATGGATCTTGTGAACACGGTAATGAACCTTTGGGTTCCATAAAATGGTGGGAAATTCTTCACTAGCTGCAGAATTGACGGCTTCTCAAGAAGGGCTCAGCTCCGTGAGTGAGAACGAGTGAGTGACGTCAGTTACTCTGTATCGAGCCCTGCGTCTCACTTACATTGAAATACAGCTACGTCCGGGATACCTATGCTAAAGCTCCTACGTTCCTATTTAGGCAAGTCTGCTATAAAGCGATCCTCCGCCTTCATTTTTCTCTGGTACACCTGCTGCCGCGCTGGCGCTAGTGTCGCGCAGCGCTCTAATTGCATGGTCGGATCTTTTTTAATTACTTCTGTGAATATAAGAGGAAAGGAAGGAAAAATAAGTTGGACGTCCTAAACGAAATTCTCTTCCTTGTTTTACTGACATTACCTGATGAATCAGTTTTGGGTTGCGTGGGGGAGGGGGGATGGGCATATCGAAGCTGGGGGTTGGAAACAAATGACACTCAAGAAAGATGCAGAACTCTGTCAGAATATGGCGTCTCTCTCTTGTGGACAGTAATGTCTGTGGCATTACTCTTGCGCCAGATTGTACATGCACAGGGGTTTTCCCATAACAGTCTTTTGTTTACGAAAGAGCCTCAGGTTTCCGTTTGTGACGGATGCCATAAAAATTTAAATAAATCATGTAAGAAGAATCCGTCATGTCTTTTCTGCGAAGGGAATTTATAAAATCAGGATTTAAATGTTAAGTGAGGGCGCTGACTGTTGACATGCGAACTGCAAAGTAAATGTTTGATGAGAGAGTTCCCCAAACACTATGTTGCTATGGCCACCACTGCATTCTATCCTCTTTTGCTGCTCTGCAGGAAAATGTCTGTGATTCCGCGGTCCAATCATATCTTTCGCCCTGTTGCCATGGAGACCGATTCTAGAAAACGTATATTTCAATAAGACAAATTTAACACCCGGTAAGGCTTTAAGTGGAAGTTTCATCGTTTGTTACGTACTGTCACGTATTAGTGACTATTAGACGGGGTTTGGATTGGTGAATTGATGTACTGGATATTCAAAAGTCGTAAGTAAACGTAATTAAAACACAAAAAATAAAGTCTTCTATAACAGATCTCAACAATGACCTTTACAATGTCTTCACTATCCGTCTCCTGGCAACGGATTTTAACACAGGATATGTCACTTCCAAATCAAGTCAAGGAGGATGAGGTGGGCAGGGCATGTAGCACGAATGGGGGAGATGAGGAATGCGTATAGGATATTGGTGGGAAAGCCAGAAGGAAAGAGACCACTGGAAAGACCAAGGCGTAGGTGGGTGGACAATATTAAAATGGATCTTAGAGAGATAGGATGGGATGGTATGGATTGGATTGATCTGGCTGAGGATAGGGACCAGTGGAGGACTCTTGTGAACACAGTAATGAACCTTCGGGTTCCATAAAATGCTGGGAAATTCTTGAGTAGCTGCAGAATTGGCGGCTTCTCCAGAACGGCTCATCTCCATGAGTGAGTGAGTATGTCACTTCGAATCACTTTGAAGCCTTCTTGCCATTTCTTGTTTAATCATCTTGTAATGCCGACCCTCCAGAACTAACTTCGCCGACAAGCGGCGGTCGCTCGGTCGGTATAGTTCACTTACGGACTACAGGCCACGGAGTTTGTTTTTGCTTGTTTACATGAAACGCCAGTGTTCAATGAAAATGCTCAGGATAGGTCGCCACTGGACTGCAACCTGAATCCCTCAAGCCAATGTACACCTTCACTAGACAAGCTATTTCCTGCAAAGGAACAAACACACTATATCTCGTTGTGCGGGACATTCTATAGAGTTAGGCTAATTGGAATTCGATGTTTGGCGAAGTTTGGATTATGTATGTTCCTGGTTCGAATCCAGGGGACAGAGGCACAATATGTACTGTGAGTTGACCCGGTAACAACAGGGGAAACAGATCGCTAGAATGGAGAACGTTGCCCAAGGAACGCGAGAAAGAGAGAAAAATACAATAGCCCTTTGTTACCTACAGTTCAGGGGAGAGACGAAGGAAACTGAGCACCGAAACTGGGGTCCTTGTGGGCGACGGGAAGGGGGTATACATGCAAATATGAACCTGGAAGGGATGATAAAACATTACGAAATTTCTTTCATTCCTCCATATTATCTCTTTCCTTGTAACATTCTTTTCCAGTACAATTTCCTGTCTTGTTTCCATGTCAGTTCCTATTTCCCCTCCCTACACTCTTTATTTTACAGCTATAAAAATGCCTTTATCTTTCTGCCATTCGCATTTATCAGCACGCAAGGGGGAGGTGGGAAACATGAAAGAAAGGGGTCACTACCAAGACCTAGAAGCAGATGGGAGAATGTCATTAAATTGGATATTAAAAAAAAAGATGTAATCACGAAATAAGAAAACGGAAGGCTGATTGGTTTGGTCATATCTTACGCAGTAACTTCGTTCTAAAAGAAGTTGTTGAAGGAAAGATAGAGGGGCGGATAGAAGTAAGAAGATGCTGGATGACCTTGGGGACAGAAGAGGATATTCTCATTTGAAGGAGAAAGCTCTAGATCGCATCAAGTGGAGGAACTGTTTTGGAAGAGACTGTGGACCTGTCGTCTGACAGATTACTGATGAATGAAGATGTAATGTGTGGAGTGGGTTCATCTGGCTTAGGATAGAGACCAGTTGTAAGCTGTTGTTAATATGGTACTGAATCTTCGTTTTCCATAAGACGCTGGGGAATATCTTGACTGGTTGAGTGAGCATCAGCTTCTTAAGGAGGACTCAGCTCTATGAAGTTAGTTATCCCCATTTACCTCTCCATTTATTTATTATTCTGTACGTGTTTCTTTTTCCTTTGTCCATTCTTTTCTCGTTCTCCCTTTTTTATTCAGCTTAACCTCTTTTTTGCCTATCGCTCTACGTCTCTCTCTCTCATGTCCGTTCTTCTTCCTCTCCTGTTTATTTGTTTGTTCTATAGTCAATTTTAAGGCGCTACAAGTTGGTCAGTGGCATCGAATGGTAAGATAATAAATTGGAAGGGATCTGGAAGGAAGTGGTTGCGATCTACTTGAAGGTACTATCCATGCAAGACCGTGTCATAGCTCAGGTGGTTAGTAACCGGTTTCCCATGGCGGCGGCCCGGCCTCAATCCCAGGTCATATGGGATTTATGGCGAACGAAGAGTTACTGAAGCAGGGTTCCTCCCAATACTTTAGTTTACCCTACCAATTATCATTCCAAGTGATACTTTACACTCATCTATCATCCGGGGCTGCTACAATAGGCCAATTAGTGTCCGATGTAACAAGTTGACTCAATCTCACCCCACCCCAAGGAACTTTAAAGAGACAATTCATCTCGACATTTCAGTGGAAAGAAGGAAAGCCTCAGTGAGGATAATTTGAGTGCCGGCCAAGAATCGAACCAGGAATCTCCGGTCTGCTCTACTCTTCTCTTGTCAGCTTTCCTCTCTTTCCTTATCATTCCTTCTCTCACCTGCTTCTCACTTGCCTAGATTTCCCCTTCCCTCCGAATGCCTCGAAGCCTGAACCATAAAACGAAACACGGAACTGCTTAACTGCTGTTCCTGCCAACTCTCAAGATAGCAGCTGTGTAAGTTGTGAGTGATGTCGAAGTGTTCTTTCAGAAATCGTGTTTCGGTAACATTACATCTTGTAGCGCCCCGGGGGGTGGAAAAGGGTTGAAAACACACGAGTCTTTACGTGCGTTTAGTGGGTGCTAGCAATAACAATTATCTGATTTGACATGCATTTCATTAAATATGTGTGTGTGTGTCCCGCGCAATTATGTACCCCAGATAATGAGGGGGGTGAGGTGAAGAATATAAAAACGGGAGTTGGGGGGGGGACAGTTTCACATACCAGGCGCCCTAGTACATTCCAATTTAAGTGTCTGATTCTTCTCTCATTACAACCTCTCGAAGTATGAATTTTATCTGAACGATATCTCAATGTACGTGTATTTCCTGATGTTGATATAAGATAATAAGTGTCATAGTGATACAAAACAAGAAGCAAATTTCAATTCGAGCTTTGTGTTAAGTGTTTCACTGAACTGATATGAACTTAACGCTCCAAACAGATTTTAGTGCAGAAAATCTCATTACTCCGTGACCTGTAGTCAGCAAGCGAACTATACTGACCGAGCAACCGCCGCTTATCGGCGAAGTTAGTGCCAATTTTAGCTGAAAGAGGGTATCACGTAGTTTTCTAGACCGGAGCCGCTATTTCCTTGAAATAGTTCCTCAATTATCCTCACGAGGCTGAGCAGACCCCGCTCCAGACCCACTACTTCTCAGGAAATCTTAGTTCCAGAAATCGAACCCGGACTTCTGTATCAGTAGGAAGGACCTTTGACCACTAGACCACAGAGGCGGTCAATACTTTATATAATCAAAGAGACAAAAGATAGCAATTTATTAGACAGGATGTCCTCCACAGTGTTCCTTCTTCGTCTGTACATGAACTGTAGCCAATGTTTCTTCCGTCAAACCATCTGACAGGATCCGATACAAAGACTTCAAGGACGGAGAAATATGTCTTCTGGTCCATGGGATAGCGATAAGGGGGTAGTTCCAAGATCTGGCCGGTTAGCGTGACGGTCAGAGTGTGAACGGAACCTTTCATTTCCCGTGCCGGCAATTTGGGCTCGGCATCGTCACAGCCGTCAGAGTCACCGCCGAGCCACCCCCGGGATTCCCGGTATTTATTCTCCGCTCGGCACTGGCTAGAACCTGAGGTATGCAGCTCGACTGTGAGGCTCTTAAGGTTTACATGAAGCAGATTCCTACCTCACCGAATACACATCGACTCTCCATTACAAATCTTAATCTGTTAATGTAAGAAAAAGGTAAAGTTGTCCCTGAAACAGACCATGGAAGCCCATAGGTCTGTGTGACGTCGAGGCTCCCATATTTTCTAGACAAACGGCTGACAGATGGCGGTGATGCTGTCAGCCTTACGCGTCGGCCGTCCTTTACCCCGAGGAAGTTTCCTGGTACTCATTTCTGTTAGAAGCTAAGTCTACCCCAGGGCCTTAATGCGGCTGGAAGTGTTAGGTCAATTGAAAAATCCAATTATCTCATCGGGAAACAAACCCGCGACCTTCCGGCTTGCAGTATAGTGCCTCAACCAACTACACTGCTGCGTGTAGTGCTGAAATGCAGACCCAAGACGGATATGCAGTACATGAACTTGAAAACACCTCAGTCAAGCTTTCACGTGGACAGAGCAACACTCACTGCACGGCTCAGCGTATCAGCTGCTCCTCCATTTGTTTCTTCAAATGGCTTCGCCCACACGACAATGCGATATGGCTACTTCCCACGGGACTTCTCCAACCCTTTTTAATCCTGCTGCTACCCTTTTCATGTATCTAATTAAGTACCCTGTGGGGAGTCTCTTCTAGAGAGACAAGCCAAGTTGTAGCTCTGCAGCTGGACTGTAGCCCTCTCGTGGCGACAGAATGAAGCAAGAGGGACGCACTGGCCAAACGGCCTGTCACGGAATCTGCGTTTCGTGGGACAGCATTCTGCAGCAGGCCTAACCAATACATGCAGAGTGATTGGGAGAAAGAAACAAACACAAGAAGAGCTAAAGGAATGAGAGAAAGAAAACATTTAGAGAAAATGAGGAGTGGCAGGAACATGTAAAGACCTCATTTTGTTATTAAGAAAACCTTGCTGAAGTCGATGGAATTCAATTCCAGTTTCGCTTTATGGAGTGTTATGTGTTATGGAGAGCAACCGCTGAGGACGTCTATAATAAAAATGAAGGAAAGAGAAACAGAAGAAACACGGAAAGAAAAAGAATTGAAAAGGAAGAAAAATAATAGATAAAGGACAAACTAAAAGGAAAGACTAACAGAAATGGAGGACAGAAGCGAAAGAGAGAATAAGAATGTAAAGAGCAGGATGAAAAGAAATAACGGAAAGAAACAAAAAGAAAAGAAATGAAGAAAAAGAAATAAAAAAGGAAAATGAGAGAGAAAATAGAAAAAATTGGAAACAAAGAAAGAAATTAAGAGAAAGGAACGAAACATAAGAAAGAATGAAAAGAACTGAAGAAAATGAGAAATACAGAGATAATAAAGAAAATAAGGAAATGTAAGAAAGAAGAAAAAGCAGCGAAAGATAAAAGAATAGAGGGAAGGAAAGAAAAGCAGGAAAATCGAAAAAAGGAATAGTGAAAAGGCAAAAGGACAAAAAAACGAGAGGAAGACGGACAGAGTAACAGAAAGAAATAAAGGAGGGACAGAAATAGGAAAGAGAGAAAGAAATTAAGAGGGAGAAGGTGATGAAACAACAAGTAAAAGTAGGAAAAGTCTACAAGAAGGATAGATGGCACAAACAAAGAAGGGCAACGATGTTCGGCCGGAACATAATTTCCATGCAGATCACAAGCAGCGCCTAGTGTCAGCTCAAGAGGGTTGCAGGTCTCTCAGGGGCCAGATATTTTTCACTCAGCGCAAATCGATTGTCTGTCACTGTGAGAGTTTATGTCATTCTGTGAACTTTATAGCCTGGCTTCCTCAAGGTAAAGTGATTCATTTAAACAACTGATGATTACACGGCTGTTATTGTTGTGAGGGATAGCTCAGCGAACAAAATAACTGACTACTGGCTGGGCGTCATGGACTAGAACCCAGACAGCGGCAAACTAGTCACAATTTTTAGATGAACAAGAGTGGCGCCTTGGTCGATACGGACGTACGTTTGAAAAGTGACAGATTTTCCAGTCGTAAGACGTATAAAATTGGAAAAGCAAGCACTGTCTCTTAGAATAGCAACCCATTAAGACAATCGGCTATGATATCTCATAGTCTCCATAAAATAGCTTCATCACACCCAGCAGAAAACCCACGATTCCATGTTCTGAACCCATTTCATATCACTGCATTCATCGGTCTCGTTCGTGTAATATAATTTTCCTCACGATTACAATCTTTTGAGATGCGACGCTGTGAAATATCCTGCTTCCTCCGTCTTGAGCCTTGTATACGAGGCATACTTGTCCGAAACGTCGATGCCTTTCTATTAGACTACACGATATCACATTCCACAATAAATTAATCTTAATATTCACCGTCTATCTAATGGCCGCAAAATTCAGAGTCATCCAACATGACAATGTAGTGACCCCACAGTGGGGCACTGTAGAGGGGATCTTTCGCCCTGTGCCCCACTGTGCGACACTGCACAGGGACCATGTCGAGACCACATTGTGGAATATTGCACAGGGAGTCATTGCCTCTTTTCCAGAATTATAGTACATCTATATGCTAAATTGTTTACCTACCTAAATGTATTATAATTTGGACTAATCGGCTCCATCTTCATGGTCGAAAATAAAAGCCAGTCAAGAGATCAGCAAGAAACATGGGGCAAACAATAAATAAAAAATGTAAAATTGTCCCCGTGCTTAAATAATGAAACACTACACCATGAAGACGTATGGGGGGTGGATTTATAGATCCATATTTTCTTGACCTCGGCACTAGTTGGTTATTGATCAGCTTCACGCTCCCCGCTGCTTTACATCCGGTACCCACTGGATAGAACTTTGGGTGAACCCCAGAGCCTCTATGTAAGACGTGGAGAAGAGAAATTCTTGACCTTACAGGGACTCGAACTCCGACCTCTGGGTCATCAAGCCCGTAGTCAGTCGTAATACCGACCGAGCAATCCTGCCTTATAAAAAAGTAAATAAGTGCCCGTTCGTAGTGACACTTTAATGGAACCCGAACTTTCATCTCCACACAAAAAAGTTTATGCCTACCACTGAACCATATTCTAAGCCCCCATCAACTCGATTGACAGCCGCATTGCCTATATCCCAAAGCGCCACTTTAATATTATCTTCCCAGTGTCAAACATCGTTTCTGTGATGTAGTAACACGCAGCAGCTGCAGCCAATTAGAGGCTGCGACGCGTCAGCAGGAAGTGGCGGCGCCTCACAGCTGATCACTGATGACGTCGAATAATGGTTCAACCGTATTCCGGGAGAAGTGAAAAGCAGGGTAGCCAAGCGGTTCTGACATGTATCAGTCACTTCGCTCACTTAACGTGCTTCCTGCATCAGTGTGGTGCAATGTGCAAAAAAAAAACAATCATTTGTCAGCAGAAATGACGAGCTGATGCAGTCTGTCCGTCCTTCCGTGACATTTTAATCCCACGATGGTTTAAAATTACTTTTAACCTTTTGAAAACTTTGACCTTTTCGATTTGCAGTGGATACACAACAAAAGCTACGAAGACAGACGGACATGAGGAGGGGCACGTTTCCCTAATTTATATGCAGCACTCACGGCACAAGTATTAACTGCTGAGACTGTATTGTTATCGCTGGTGCTGCCCTCTGCCGCCGTGGCGTGACGTGAATTATATTCCACACGGAAACCGCAACCTTAAGAACACAGAAGGTTGTCATGGCCAGAAAAATTATGATGAACTTAACGCCATGTAGCTGCTGAAACGTCGTTAAATAAACCAAGCCTCGTTGCCAATTTTATAGGCTAATAATGAACTGAAATCGATTTGGAAGGATGCGGGTTGTGGCTTAATCCAGGTAGTATACCGGGGTTTGTTTGGAAGTACTGAGGAATATTACGAAGAACCTCTGTTAGGATAGACGTTGTCTCGACCGAGTTTCCTACCCAGTACTTTCCACATACAAGGCTGCTTGAGTTAATGCGTTCAGTAAAGTGAGTTGCTGTAAGTGTGAACTTACGAAGTATTATTTAAGTAGTACCGGGTTTGAACACAGGCAATATTTCGTCCTATCCTGGTTTGGTTTCCGTGGGTTTCTTCAGCTTTTGTACGCAAAAGGCCTGGTGTTGTATATGAAACTAAATAATGAATTCCTCCTCCCAAATCATAACACACTCCTCATTGATAATACTCTTCTAACTTCATTCGGCGATACAAGCAGACCATTTCTGAAGTTAAATTAAATTTCGTGTAATTATTAACCACCTACCGGATGCTGCACAGGTTTATGGTCCGCAAGTAATCATGGACTCTGTGCGAAAGGTAAGTGGCATGTAGTGACATCGGGCGGCCACTGAAGGAAAACTGACCACTGACAAATAACTGACCACCACTGAAAGAAAACTAATCATCACTGTTAAATAACTGACGCCATTGAAAGAAAAATGATCACCACTGATAATTAACTGACGCCACTGAAAGAAAAATGATCACCACTGATAGATAATTGTCATTGAAAGAAAATTGAAAACCACTGAAAGAAGACTGACAGCTGATAGATAACTAACCGCCACTGAAATAAAACTGACCACCACTGATAGACAACTGACCGCCACTGAAAAACAACTGACCACTGCTAGATAACTGACCTCCACTGAAAACAACTAGCCACTGAAAGATAACTGACCGCCACTGAAAGATAACTGACCGCCTCTGAGAGCAGACCGGCAATACAAGACAGCTACCCGCCACTGACACTTACGACCGCCACTGAAACAGTAAATCATATATATACAAGCACATAACCAGACGCCGATTCAGCTAGTGTAGCTGATTAATTAGCATACTGTACGTTATGTGCACAACATAACTGCCCTCTGCCTAGCATCAGGTGACGTCACTGTGGACAGGCGCGGTCTCTGTGAGGTACGACACACCACTCAGCATGCAGCGTAAACAATGCCCTATTTGTTTTTGGAAAGGAACAAGAGATAGGCAGATTAGGATGTCATGTATGAACAGCGCTGCGTCAAGTGAACATGTGCCTGTCCATCCGGGTCTGATTTTGTGGGTACGTACAGGAACACAGATGCCTCCAAGAGCACTTACTTAACTCATTACATAACACCAAGGACGTGAGCACTGTTTCAGAAGCTTCCAGTCGCTCAACAACTCAAGGAAATCTCTCAGCAATGTATGGAATCCGAAGGTTCATTACCGTGTTCACGAGAGACTGTAACTTGTCCCCATCTTGAGCCAGTTGAGTCTAATTCACGCGCTCTGGTCATGTTCCTTAAAATCCATTTTAATATTGTGACGTGTTGCGCTATGGAGGACACTCCCTCCCCGCCAGCGGTGACGTGCCGAGCGGAGCCGAAGTGAGCCGAGTCCAAGCACAGCGGTTGCTAGGCAAAGCGAGTAAACAGCGGTGACGTAACACGGGACGCCGCAGCTGCTACGTAGCCGTAAACAACTCCCGACAGCGTTGCTAGGCTGTCGGCAAACACGGCGTCAGGAAACAGTGGTGCCTATCATGTAACTGTTTTTTGTGTTGTCCGTAACGGGGTTAAATAAGGAGCAGCGAAGACTATTCNTATGTAACTGTTTGTCCGTAACGGGGTTAAATAAGGAGCAGCGAAGACTATTCAAGTGAGTTACGAGTTAGCCAGGCAGTCAACCAGTCAGTCGTAGTCTAGCATTTGCAGTGAGTATATGTGATACTGCCGATGGCAGTAATTGTGAGATTGTAAACTGTGTGATTGTATGAGCGAATGTGCAATAAAATTCGCTATATCCAATAAGGCGTGAAGTTATTTGTCGCGTTATACACCCAACACGTGACAATTTTATTCTACAACACTTTACAGCCGTATGTTACGGTACCTTGGCACAAAAAAAACACCATTCGTAGAACGGACATACATACGAGTATACAACATAAAATTGTCCTTGTGCTTATTTAATTAAGCACTATGGTATAAAGACGTATTGGAGAGTGGATGTATAGATCCACGTTTTCATCACCTCGTCACTAGTTGGAGGTGAGTGGTCAGCTTCACGCCTAGGCTGCTTTACCCCCCGGATAAAGAGGTCCTGGTACCTATTGGATAGGAGACTGGGTGAACTCAGAGCCGTTCTTGACGACGTGAAGAAGAAAAAATTATTGACTCTACCGGGACTCGAACTCCGACCTCTCGGTCGTCCAGCCCGTAGCCAAACGCTATACCGACTGACCTATCCCAGTTCATCTTTAGGCTGGGGCCACACGAGCGCACGAAGTACATCCGTTGCAACGAACGTACTTTATGACTGACGTTGCTGAGGACACCACACAGTTGCAGAATGCGCCTCTCTTCTTTATTTATACAACGGACGTCACGACGTTCGTTACAACGGACGCATTTTGTGCGTTCGCGTGACCCCAGCCTTAGACCAATAAATTGACTAACATTGACTAACAGCATACTTTACGTTGAAACTTGATATCGCTGCGGTGGGAGACGACGCCACACACGATCACGTGGCGGCGCTTTCACTGTTGGAGCCATACAGCGTCGAATGGATGGACGACAGATGATTGATGAACTGGAAAGGGTTTGGAAGTCGTCATGGCCTAATGGAGGTAACATCCCGATAGTTTTATGAAGGGACTGAGGAAGGCCACGGAAACCTCAGTCAAGACAGTAGGTGCCCGACCCAGATTCGAACCCAGCACCTGCTGAATATGAATCTTGAGCGTTACGGCTATGCCGACGGATCTGGTGTGACGTCGCGTAGTCTGGTAAATCATGACAAGTATTTCAGGGGAATGTACAGCCTATATCTTCAGGGTAGAATGATCCTGTCAAGTGTTCGAGTGGTTATAGGCGGGATCTGAACTGGTAATTGGATTTATTTGAATCCTTATAAACCGTAATTACAATTAACTGTAACAGTTCCAAGGATCTACATACTTAACAAATGACTACAGCACACGCTATGTCTTCTCAGTCTGCTGTGTCTTCACCGATTGTTGCCTGATAACGGCTTCCAACGTCCTTAGATTTATCATCTTCAGTGTTCTATTATTGTGATCCTCACTAGCTGACTCCTATTTCATAACTACTCAAGTCCAGTAAATTGCTGCTGGCTCCCGTCAGAACAGTCAATCTTGGTTTTGGTCTCCTCCGGGACCTATGACCAGACTTTTGTTCTGTCCAGTCTTTTACATGCTTTGAAGCACCGTTTCCAATAATTATTCTATTGTTGGGTGACGTCAATATCCGAGCGGACCGCATAGAAAACATTGTTCCCAGCGGCATTCCCATTAGTTACTTTGCATGACGTGGCGTGTTCCATGGTTGCATCAATGTTTACCGACACATTGCCTAGTATGTATGTATGTATGTATGTATGTATGTATTTATTATGAGAGGGGGGTGAGTTTCCCCATGAACTTAGACCAATTATCGGTCCATTGTGCGTCCCCCTTTTAATTTCTACTGTCGCCATACCCTACCGGTAACGGTGCGTGCCATCAGCCCCCGTAGAGCCAACGAGGTCGGCCCCGGTACCTTGATGCTTCCCCATCCACCAGAGGCATTGGAGACTACTTGGGCGGGAAAGGGCCTGTAATTTAGCTCAGAGGTCTCCACGTTCATCGCCTAGTAACGGACGTCTCTTCTGGTTAAAGTACTCCGACTTTCAGCGGACGTGCCACAATAAGTTAGTTTCTGAAATATGAGGCAATAAGTTCGTTCGAAACGTGCGTGGGGATTCACCAGTACACGGCGCTAAGTCCTATGAGATAGCAACATTCAACAAATGCACTGACCAACTAAATGAGTCTCATCAGCTGAAGTAAGATAGCATGAGCTGCGTTTATGAGACCTATACATCACTGCAAGATAAACCGTGTCATAAATACGAACATATGAAATTCAGTCAAGATAAGAGAGAGAAACGCAAGTGTTTGTCAAAAGGAACGTATGTTAGCAGACACAAACGGCAAAAGGTGATGCATCACGTCAAACGGCACGAGTGTGAAGAAGAACGAGTAAATAAAATATCCTCAGATAAGGGCTGCTTCTGCCGGTCACAGTAGCCGAGCAGTCTAAGGCGTGCGCTCAGAAGCCGGGATTGTGGGTTCGAATCCCACTCAGGGCATGGATGTTTGTGTGCGTTTTCTGTGTTTGTGTACAGGTAGAAGCCTTGCGACGAGCTGATCACTCGCCCAAGGAGTCCTACCGTATGTGTAAGATCTAGTAAAGCGAAGTGAAACGGAGAGTTTCATGGATGTAGGCCTAGGCCCAAATTGGGGCTGTAGCGCCACAGGAAAAAAAAGGGCTGCTTCTAATGGAGACAGTGGAGTCCGCTTGAAGGGCCATGATCCGGATTATAAAACCGATAAACAGAGACACTTCTTATTGGGGTGCAGAAAAGAAAGAGATCAAGTAGTTATTCTGCTGAGATAAGACCAATTCTTCTAAAAGAGATGAAATAAAAAAAAATTACTAAGAAATAGAAAGGAAGATTCCCTAACAATTCTCTTCCTACCACAACTCCCTCCCCATCCTACCGAAAAATATTGCTTGAGCTCACCCCCTTGTGAGAAGCACCACTAAAGGAAATGCATGAGATTACACTCCTCTACCATCATCCCTCTTGGCTCCTTTATCTGTTCAAATATCCTTCACAGAGTCCTATATATGAGGAATTTTCAGACGAATCTTTGAAGGTCTCGACTTTCTATACGTAAATTAATTAATCGTAATCTTTATGAACTTCTTTCGCCTTTACAAGCAAAGTAACTGTCACTAATGCATTTAGTGTGCACCGGTATTCTTTTCCATGTTTGCATTTCATATCCTACTTTCACGCACGTGTCTTCCTATTTACAACGTTTCTTCGTAACATTTTCAGTTCTGTGTACGAGATATCTCGTTTAAAAAAACCATCTTTGTCGTCTGTATTTATCTGGTGTCTAAGAAGATTAAAAACATGATGAGTTTTCACGTTTAAAATGTGGATGTTACACGTTACCATGGAAACATATTAACGGAAGTTCTTTAGATAACGAAGTAGTTGCTAGTGGCACGGGTGTAGAGTCAGCTGTTGATCCACTAACACACAAGTCGTTAACTAGTTTTATTGAGCACACCAGCTGTGAACCATGGAGTGTAACATTTAACATTTACAAACATGGCGGCAGTGCGAAGCTGTAATATTTTGACATGACGCCTGAAGACCGGAATAGTGTAGCAAGAGGAGATTTCCACTGCTAGACAACGGCTCAGTAAACAAGTTCCCGCGTCAACGCATACGCAAGCAACAACAGAGGAATTGTTGGGAACGATGTTTCCTTTTCGGTCCGTGCAAAATGGTAATAAAACAAGAGAGCTAGTGAATTAGTCCTGGGAGCGGATCGGACCCCCGTGTGGAGGCTGAGTCGAATACCTCCACCTTGACTCTGCGAGTCGTAGGAGGCGACGAAAAGGAAAGTCTCAAATCTGAGACAGTAATATATGGTCACGAGTACCAAGGGACTCAGACCCAAGAATGACTGCCCTGACGAGGGCCAGCAGTAATTTTAAAAGATAGACCCGTCCTATCGTCAGAGAGAACGCACCACATCAACAAACCCGCAACTGTCCGACAGTAATAAAAATCTGGTCGTAAGCCCCAGATTGGTGCTTTATTCCAAGATAGACTAGCCGCCTTACCGTCCCTAGCAACATAAATTTCACTTTGGCTCAAAATTAGTGTTCAGAAAGAATTCAGCGACTAGGAAACAAGGTTCCCCGCACAATTGGAAATTTTCCAAGGTGAACACTAGTCTGCGACTTACACATAGCTTTCAACCTTCCGTATGTATACGATTATATAACAAAATTATGTGCAGGCGACAAGCAGAAGTCACACAAAATCATGAGAATGAACATGTTCGCGGTATAGGACAAGGCGATGCCAGACATAGAAACTATAAGAGGCTTAAACTTGGCGGTGGTCAAGCTTACGACCGTTCAAGTGACTAGACTGCCGTTGTAGCATAAGATACGTAAGATAGTCATGGTCTGCTCCGCAAAACCTGTACTGACAGAGGATTTGAGTGCAGTGCAAAAGGAAGAATTTCGAATAACATCCATTTTTGTGCGAAATGTACACTTGACCAAAGGCCAAGCATATTCATAAGAAACAAACCCATCTTTTCGTCAAGAGGATGTTATATAAAGACAATTACCACAAATGTTCAGTGGAAAAAAAGAATCTCTGGCCGTGGGTCTCATGGGGCTTGACGCCAAGACAATTTGATTGGCGGTAAAACGCCTGTCATAAAGCAAATTTGACGTTTACCTTAATTTGAGTAGTACTCAGTTGGCAGTCGGGCTGTGAAGAGAGTACTTTACTTGCGATGTACTTACATGACGCTGTTATATATCCGTTACGAGGATACGACTAGTGAAGACTGAGAAAATTTAGCGTCTTCTGGTGCTTTGTAGTGTGGAAACCATCAGTAGTGTTATAGTTATTTGTAGTTACGACCTCTAAGTGTTCAATAAATACATTCGCCAATCCAAACCCCGTCTATAGTCACACCTGTACGCGGCAATATTGTGTGCGACTAATATAGAGCAGAGTCAGTACTATTTTCGGTATAACAGTGTTGATAATTGCCGACGCAAAGGTACATCTTTACTGTTAACATTATTGTTACTACTACTACTACTACTACTACTACTACTACTACTACTACTACTACTACTACTACTACTACTACTAGCAACAGCTGCTAATGTTGTTTGCAGGGACACTCACATATTCGGAGCAAGGAACATTGTTCTCAATCATATATAACTGTTACTATTATTATTTGGACGAACATGAACTAGAATTAAACTGAATTATTATTATTTTTTAAATTCGCTTAATGGGGGGTAGAATGAAACTGGGTCCACTCGGCACGGCGGCCACTGATTGGCCTATTGTAGCCTGCCCCAGGTGATTATGATGATGGAGAATTTGGTGGAATGAAGATTGGCAGGGGGAATCGAAGTACTTGGAGAAAGCCCGCCCCAGCACCACTTTGTCCACCACAAATCCCACTTGACCAGACCCAGGGATCGAACCCGTGTCGCCGCGGTGAGAAGCCAGCGACTAACCGCTTGAGTTATGGCGCGGCCTAAACCAGAGTAGAAATGTGTTTTTTATTTTCCCTTTGAGTTTTCAACGGCCTGGTGTCAACTTCAGTGACCGAGTATTTATGCAAATAACTCGAATTATCTACATAAAATAAATCAAACACTTGAAAATAAATATATCAGTTATTTAAAAATGTACGTATGGGATTACTATATCTGTTGTCAAAAAAAAAAAACTCTTTCAACGCGTCACATCCCATAAATCAGCTATTGTAACCCCTGCTAGAGACGGCCTCAGCCGCAAAAGAACACCATTGGGCTAAGAACGGAATGAACCTAGCATTACAAGTTCTTCCTGCAATTTCCTGTCTTAATATCAGAACAACGAATAGAGTATTTAGAAGCCCGACAATTTACATGTCTCTGGCAACGGGCAGGGATCTGAAAGTTACCGACCGAGACTACTACTCTGGAACCCGGCATGTGCGCTATTTCGCGCATGCGCTGTAACATTCCCATTACACACCTGTCACTGAACAACAATTAACGCTATGGATATTGAGATGCTAATGGTTCAGGGATTGAAGCCGATTGGAGCCAACCCTAGGGATTTACCGCGCCCTACCTGTGATCGCAGTTAACAGCTGAGCAGGGAGCACGCAGTAGTTCGGTGTGTCTGGGTTCTCAGCTCTACCATCAAAGTTGGCTGCACTGGAGATAGCCCAGTTAGCCCAGTGGGAATAATGAAACATGTTAGTAATAAGAATAACTATGTACAAGAAAATATGAAGAGTAGGCACGGCATGTAGCACGAATGGGAGAAGAGGAATGCATATAGGATATTGGTTCGAAAGCCAGAAGGAAAGAGACCACTGGGAAAACTAAGACGTAGGTGGGTAGACAGTATTAAAATGGATCTTAGATAGGATGGGATGGTATGGATTAGATTGATCTGGCTCAGGATAGGGACCAGTGGAGGACTGTTGTAAACACGGTAAGGAACCTTTGGGTTCCATGCTGGGAAGTTCTTGAGTGGCTACAGAGCTGGCGGATTCTCAAGAAGGGCTCAGCTCCATGAGTGACTAGTGAAGAGTAGTGAGTATATCGTACGTACCATCAGTTTAACAGTCACAAACAATAAACTTTCCGCCACATGCGGTAGCGTAGTTGGTTGAGGTAATATGCTACAAGCCGAAAGGTCGCGGGTTCAAGTCCCGATGGTGTAATTCAATTTTTTTTTCAATTGACCTAATCCTTCCAGCAGCACTATGGTCCTGGGGTTACTCTGCCTCTAACAGAAATGAGTACCAGGAATTCATTAAATAATTTTCCTTGGGAGTAAAGCGCGGCCGGCGCGTAAGGCTGACAACCTTACCGCCATCTTTGAGCCGATTGTCTAGATAATGTGGGACCCTCAACGTCTCACAACCCTATGGGCTTTCACGGCCTGGTACAGGGATAACTTTACTTTTTTTACTTACATATGGTGTGTAGCGAATGAGTTTCACACTAAACAGACACTTTGCTGAGTATGAAATTCTCAAAAACTGCAATTAACTTTCCATTACCCAACCCATCATTTTGTTTGTAACAATTTGACTTCCCTTAAGTTTTCGAAAGCAAGTTCTGGAATGTACGTGCATGTAGAGATGTCACCAGCAGCGCACTGACGAAGATGGCTTAGCGTTAAAGCTGTAGAATTGTATTCGGAAGATGCTGGGTTCGAATACCAGCCAGGCTATCGGCTATCCTGACTGAGAATTTTCCTGACATTCCTTAATCCCTGTGATACAGAACCTAAATTAGGATACGATCGCTTCCTTTCATATCCCTTCCAAATCATCATTCATCTATCGTTACACCATACGACACCACATGGGTCAGACACTGACAGCTTCGTGAAAATGTGGACAAATATGAAAACGTGAGAGAAGCGAGTAATTAATAAGGTAAAAGGGAAGGTAAGGAAAGATAAAAATAAGAGACATGCAAGTAAAGAAAGAAGAGGAGATATCGGATAAAGAAGTAAAGTAAAGGTATCCCTGTAACAGGCCGTGGAGGCCCATAGGGCTGTGAGACGTCGAGGCTCCCACATTCTCTAGACAATCGGCTCATAGATGGCGGTAAGGTTTTCAGCCTTACGCGCCGGAGGCCCTTTATCCCCAAGAACATTCCTGGTACTCATTTCTGTTAGAGGCTGAGTCGACACGAGGGCCATAGTGCGGCTGGAACGATTAGGTAAATTGAAAAAATCCATCTAATCGAGATTCGATCCCGCGATCTTCCAGCTTGTAGCATAGTGCCCCAGTGGGATAAAGAAAAACGCAGTGAAGTAAACACTTGCAGTTCCTTGCGCCGAGAAACCGAAACTGTTTCGGGCTGTTCAGTGGTAACGACTGTCCTATCATGTGTTGGTAGCCCTGCAATTATCCATGGCATCGATCGGCTGATACACGGACAAATTGTTGCCGTATTGTTGCGATGATATCGTGTGGCCTGCCGACAGACAGCCCCCGTCATGCTGCATTGTTCTCGGTGTTATCGACCGCGAAGATTAATGGGAGGAGATGTATGGGCTGGCCGGCGGTGGGTACAGGGTCAGTCTCCGGTCAGCCCAGCGCAGGGCAGCTCGCCCCAAGGATATGGACCTCACCTGGAACAGAGGGAAACATGCCCATGTTGTAGTGGGACACAGAAACTAACGCACAGACCGACTAAGATTAATGTACCTAATAAAATAATGAAGATAGAAGAGGAGATACGTAATATCTGAGGTTCTCGTGGCGGTATCCATAAATATTAATAAGTTCCGGGATGTGACACCGTGTAGTTAACATAGGAACCTGCTGCCTCCATCATCAGGTTAGAAATCCATAAAACTCATGGACTTCGCCAAGGAAACCTCTCATTTCGCACGCTACTTCCTTATGACAGGGTTCATTCATTCATTCATTATTGGAGGTTTCCCCATGCACCGCGACCAGTTGTTGATCTATTATACGTCTACTGGCAGTGGTACCCGATACTTCCCCATCTACCGGAGGCATTTGGAAACTACTTCGGCGGGAAAATTTTTACCTAATTTTGCTCAGAGGTCTTCTAGAGACATGAGGATCTTTTACGTGCCGTAAATCTACGACATGGGACCCACGGCTTAAAGTCCCTCCTGGAGGACTTGTTCCCTGAATTTTTCCACCATTAAAAATTCCACGACCTCCGCCGGGTGGAAACGTTACTCCTAGACTACGGAGGCCGCTTTATGACAGGGTTACTATAAGTGGGATTTTGGATAGGAGATTGGATTTGTTGACCATTTTAACACAAATATCGTGACTACAATTAATTACAGCCTCATCGCGAATCTCCACACTTTACAAATCACTACGGTACACGCTAAGTCTTTTGAGTATGTGTCTTCACCAATTGTTGCCTGGTTAAAGGCCCCAACAGTCGTTATTCCTCTGCTTCCTCTCTGATTGGCGGCTCCTTTCCAACTGGCTAACTTTTAAGCGTGTTTCGGTTTTAACATCTCAGCTCGGATCAACAGAAATCACAGGACGTCTAATGTTGCTCAGTTTCCGTAGGAACTGTTTTGTTTGCGAAGGTCTTACTCAGTAAAGGCTCTACACATTACAATATTATTGTACCCTGAAGATTCAGACAGCAGTATCCTACGAAACGTTGGTAACAATCTACCAAATTACACGGCATCACATCTCAGGAGACAATAATTCTGATTTGTGGTGTATTCTTAGAATTATAGTAAATATAAAATATAATCTGTGGACAAAGTACAGTGATTCTTAATGTTAAAGTAGGTGGTATATATATATATATAGTGGTATATATAACATTTTAAAGCGTAAAAACTCTTATATAATTCCTGTACCTACACGTATTCTTCTTCTACAGTCATTTTTGTGGAATATAACAAGTAACAACGATAACAGGAAACATGCGAAGTAGGGAAATGGGAAAAAATACACAAGGCGTCCTTTCAAAGTACTGAATTTCCCAATCTTCAGGGTCTCATGAGTGAGTCAAGAAGTAGTTTTCTTGCTATTTGCTTGGTTTACTATACGATCCTGCAGGCGATGGCAATATGTTCCTCCGAAACGACGGTAGGGTTCAGCCATATTACTCTGGGAATATTTATGTTATAGTTGAGGTTTTATTTATATATAGTTTATTTAATGACGCAGTAAGTAGCACAGATTATATAGTGCCGAATGTTGGTATGATTACTAAGGGGTGAATTATGTAGTAGGTGATTGGGCCCAGCTATGAATTCTTTCAAAATATTACTGTAGTATCGACTGGAGCAACTGAGCAAAAAAAAGAGGAACTTATTTCAGAATAACCAGTGTCTCGAACGAGATTCGAAACGGAATCCTATAAAACCAAGACAGAAACGTTACCACGTAAACCAGCTTGTAGCCTTCGCCGCAACCTTTAAGTCAGGAGAATAAGCCGAGCGCCGACTGTTCTCCTTGCTCCTATTGGCTCGCTCACAACTCCGCCACCACCCTTCCATATACCCATGTGACAGTGGACGAACTAACGCTGAACATCGAGTGCCTTCCTTCACTGATCTTCTTGCAAGGATATGAGTTATTTAAACACAATTAAATGCGACGAAAAGAGAGTCTTTAAATTTATAATCAAGCAGTGAGAGGGGAAAAAAGCAAAAATTATTCATTCACGATCCAACTTTCTGGTTCATTAAAATTTAAGCGAATTAGTGTAGTGTCCGTTAAGAATTCAACGCGAAGTCTCACCATTCATTATATAAGCTTTCGTACTAACAGTTTCCCGTGCTGCCTCCCGTACTCTCTTCCATTCCTACGTGTTATCGAATTTTACATCCAAAGCCGAAATTTAACCCCCTCTCCGATGAATAACACAAACAAATAATCAGTTATAATAAGAGTCCTTGATACAGCAGAGTACATTTCACATAAAAGCATAAAAATATTATCAATACTCACAGAGTAGACACGACAAACTGAAACAAATAACTGGTAACTCATTCGTACCTACATAACTGCATTCATGAAAGGTCTTAGCGCTCGAAAATTCCTTGCTATGGTTACCAGAAATTGCGCAATAAGCATGATACACCTCAGGCTTACAAAACTTCCATATGTAGGCATGTAGAAGGAATTAATGGGGACATAAAGGAATTATTTTAATCAAACAAGAAGATAAGAAATAAGAAAAAAGAAAAATACGAGTGTGTATCATTTAAAGTTCATCTTTCTGTTTCCTTAGAGACAACCTGAGGTAAAGCTGTCCCTATAAGAAGCAGTGGAGGCCAATAGGTTTGTGAGACGTTAAGGATTCCACATTTTCTAGACAATCGGCTCGCAAATGGCGGTGGAGTTATCAGCCTTACGAGCCGGCCGCCCTTTGCCCCCGGAAACATTCCTAGTGCTCATTTCTGTTAGAGGCCAAGTCGACCCCTGGACCATAGTGCGGCTGAAAAATCCAGTTACCTCATCAGGAATCAAATCCGCGACTTTCCGACTTGTAAAATAGTGTCTCAACCCAATACGCTACCGCGTGCCACAAATCTGTTTCGTAAAAATTTAAGAAAGTTTTAGATAGGAGCATAGAGACGAGAGGGAAACCTTTTGAATAAGAGCGAGTAACCAGTCAAGGAACACAACGCTACCGCGCGCTTCGGCGCGAACAATAAAAACAGTAAACATTGGCCCCTGATAATTTCTGTAACTGATGCGTTGCAGGGTAGCAGATGTAGCTCCATCTTCAGGGGTCGAAGTGTGAGATAAGCAAGCAGTGGGCAGAGATCTGTTTGCTGGTTGCTTTCACGACCTATTTTTCGGCTCTGAAGGTGGAGGCAGTATGTACTTCCGAAACTTAGTTAAACTTGTACAAGATTACACGGAATCACGACCCACAAGATAGTGCTCCTGATACACGCATCCATACCTCAAACTCAACATTAAAATACTGTTTTGCTTGACTTTCCACATAATCGATCACATTTAAATAATTTAAACTGTTTTGTACCTTGGACTTTGGATCAGCACAGTCGACATAGCGACTGGCTACGGGCTGGACGGCCGATGGTTTGGAGTTTGAGACCCGGCAGGGTAAAAATTTTCTCTTCGCCACGTCCTCCAGACTGGCTCCAGGGCCCACCGCGCCTCCTATCCAATGGCTATCAGGGGCTCTTTCCCCTGGAGTAAAGCGGCCGGGGCGTAAAGCTAGTCACTCTTCTCCAGTTAGTGCCGAGTTCAAGAAAATGTGGATCTATATTTCTACTGTACCTTTTTTTACCTTGGAATTTATTGTATGCAATTTTCATTCCTTCATACATTCTGTATGCCGTACCAATCATCCCAATAATATTTTGTGTGATGTCTAGAAATTATTGATTTAAAAGATTAGATAATAATTTATGCTGAACAAGTGCGAGGGGAGAAATTTGGAAGAGCAGAGACTGAGAAAGTTGCAAGATGCATAGAATGATTTACGAGAACTGAAAGTGAAGAGACTGGGGCAGGAGAAGAATAAGGAAGAATGGGATTCTGCAGCAAAGAGGCCAAGATTCTTGGAGGGCAGTAGAGAAAGTAAGTTCAAAGTACAACGCTCCTCATAATGTAATTTCTCCATTCTCTTACGATTTCCACTCTCTGTACCCCAATACAATTCTCTGTTACAAAAAGCTAGAAAGGTAGAACTGTCCATGTGCTTATTTAAGCACCGAACCATGGATGTGTATAGGGGAGTGGATGTATGGCTCCAGTCTTTCTTAATCTCTGCAGCAGATGAAAATGGTTTGGAGGCTAGGTGTCCTTCAGAGCCGACATGGAAGCTTTGTGGAAGAGAAAAATCTTTCCTCCGCTGAAAACCGAACCCAAATTTCTCTGTCATCAGGTCTATAACCTATTCATTAGACTTTCTAGGCTAACACGTTTTCAGTTACATGAATGTTTTAACAACTTTCGTTTGAATTCGGGTATGATATTTTACTGTCCATAGAGGACATTTTGTGACTTTCAAAGGGGGCAAAGGCTTATTATTTATATCATTTTTTTTCTGGGTCTGTGTAGAATCCATTAGGCTCCAAATTAGGTTGTCCCATCATTAGTACCAATGACAATATAATTAATTTATTGATCATCTTTCAAACGGAAATTGCTGCGTGCCCGTTATGTTTTGTGTGTCAGCGCGCGCTTCCAAAAGACGGAATGCAATTTTCGCCATGACAGTAGCAGCAGACTCAATTTACTGACCAATCACGGACCCTGAACTCCACCCAGACACCTGGCCCCACTGCTAACCACACATACGCGAACGACATCCGTTTTTTTTCCCCGCTAGGCTTATGGTGTACGTAGCGACTGCCTATGAAGTTGTCACCAAGCACTATTTATGGTTCATGCGAACAGTGTCACGAGGGAAAACAAACCAGTATAGGGACAGGAGCATCATTCATTTCAAATAATAATGCTGAACTGTTGCTATGCAACGCCACGATAAAAGAGCGACGCACTGTGTAACTATAAAAGCAGCCAGCTGTTCCTGTAGTTACTAACGGAATTAATGTCATTAACGGCTTTATTTGGTTCCGCTATTACGTTGGAAAAACCTCTTCCGGACTTTAGCTCTATCTCTCTTTCCTCTCTATCGGTATATCAGAATTTGTTTCCCGCCTCTGCGGTCTAGTGGTCAGGGTTCCTGGCTACAGATCCAGCGGTCCCGGGTTCGAGTCCCAGCGCTACCAGATTGTCTGAGAAGTAGTGAGTCTGGAATGGAGTCCACTCAGCCTCATGAGGATAAGCAAATAGCGGCTCCGGTCTAGAAAACCAAAATTAACGGCCTTGGGGATTCGTTACGCTGACCACGTGACACCCTCTATCCGCTAAAGTTGGCACTAACTTCGACGACAAGCGGCGGTCGCTCGGTCGGTATAATTCCCTTGTGGACTAAAGTCCACGGAGTTTTGCTTTTAAAGCATTCAAATACTGTTATGGAGAAATATTACTTCTAGCTGTGATCGCATGTTATTTCATGTGTAAGCTGGAAGCTTAATCATTTATTACATAAGGTTTCAAACTGTTAATTTCACATACTTTCTCACGTATTCCTTTCCAGTCCGACATATTGAATGACACGCAGAAGTAGACGCTTAACGCGATTTTCCACACGTAACAGGCACAAATGCTCAATACTTAACCGTCCCCTTCCTATACAGCACTTCACATATGCACAACAAATTATTTTCAATGTTCAAGGAATAGACACGATATTCTGAAACAAAAATTGTTTGCTCATTCATAACCTACTACATAACTTACATCTATGCAACGTATTAACGCTCGAAAATTCTTTGCTATGGTAACCCAAAAGTGATATTATTAAAGTTGGTTATTTAACTACGCTCTCAGTATCAAGAACATTGACAGGAAAAACAGGTAAAGAAGAAATCGAAACAGCAGGGCAGAAGAAAATAAAGCACATCTCCAGTTCTACTTTGTCTACCATAAATCCAAGATAACATGGCCTGTCGTCAGCCCCGGGCCGATGAAGGTACTGAAGTGATTTGCTAGCACTAGATCACACTGCACAGTTGCATCGCTAGAATGAACAATGGAACTCCTAGCCACACGCTGCGGTAGCTCCACGTCCCATACGCAGAGCGCGCTAAGAGGGAAATTTATTTTACCGCCAGATATCGCTGTTTTCTTTCCTCTTGCGGGCGGACGTTTATAGCGCCGTACAAAGGGACGGCTTAAACTGACGCGATGCGGCGCCCTGAATCCGTCCGCTCTTGTTTTTGTGCGAAGCTGAAATCAGTTAAATCATAGAAGTTTGGCCGTACTGCTAGGGATGCAGAATTTGTAGCAACAAAATGTGGGTATATACCCGGAACCTGCAAATCCCCGCACAAACCGCGGTCAGTGCCTCAGAGAGGCTGGATATTGTGACGGTTCCTAACAAATCCGCTGGAAATCCAACTCCTATAAATTCCTACCGATTACTGACCGGTACACTGGCGAGTACTAACTGATCACGTTGCATTGCGTCCATGTTAATTCCATGGTGAGAAACGTAAAGTTAATTAATTGAGCCTGCGTTGAAAGCTGGAAGTTCGCGGGTTCGAGTCCCGATGAGGTGATTTTTTTTTTCAATTTACCTAATCCTTCCAGCCGCAATATGGCCATGGGGATGACTCAGCCTATAACAGAACTGAGTACCGGGAATATTCCTAGGGGATAAAAGGTGGGCCGGGTTCGATCCCGGGTCTGGTCAAGTGGGATTTGTGGTGGACAAAGTGGCGTTTGGGCGGGTTTTCTCCGAGTACTTCGGTTCCCCTGCCAATCTTCATTCCACCAAATTCTCCAACATCATAATCACCCGGGGCAGGCTAAAATAGGCCAATCAGTGGCTGCCGTGCCGAGTGGACCCAGTTGAACTCCACCCTCCACTAAGCGAAAAAGGCTGACAAGTTTACCTCCATCTTTGAGCCGATTGTCTAGAAGTTGTGGGAGCCTCGACGGCTCACAGCCCTATGGGCCTTCACGGCCTGTTACGGGGATAGCTTTACTTTAGTAGTTAATTAAGAACGACGCCATGAAGACGCACAATTCTTAACTCCTGCACTAGATGGAACTCAGCGGTTAACTTTACGCCCCGGCTGATTTAACCCCCCCGGTTGAATTCGTCCCTCATACCCCATTTTATAGGAAGTTTGGTGGGCCCCAAAGTCAGTCTCGACGCCCCTGTCGGGGATCGAACCCTGACCGCCATCCCGTAACCCGTCGCTGTACCGAGTGAGCTATCTCGACTTCTATTATTCCCATAGTCAGGAATGTACTTGACTTATTCTGGATTTGAGGTTCTACTGTCTTCCGAAATGCAAGGTCCTGTAGTCCGGTAGAATATCAACGACATTTCGAAAGGACGTCCTGCCACCTTCTTCAGGGCAGTAAGCAAAGTGAACAACCAGTTAGAATCAAGCCGGTTTTCCGCCACACAAACTGTCCTATTCAATATATATTGGGATTCTTTTCTTAGGGTAAAGTGGCCGGAGTGTGAAGCTGACCACCAATTGCCATCTAATGTCTAATATAGGAATACGGTGATGTATTTTCACTTCTGCCGATCCCAGTGGCCACATGGTCTAAGGCATGAACCGTCTTTGCCCGCTCTAACACCGAGATCGTGAGTTCGAACCCCACTCGAGGGATGAATGTCTGTGTGCGCTTATTTTGTGTTTGTGTTGTTCTGTGTGTAGGCAGCGGCCTTGCAACGGGTTCATCCCCCATCCAAGGAGTCCTACCGACAGTGTATAGATTAAGAAACTGAAAAAGGGGACAAAGTCTACAAAGGTTGTAAAGCCCTAGATAGATTTTCACTTCTCTAATTCTAATTCATTGCGTGTTACTTAATTAAGCATAGGGACAATTTTCGAACTGTTGAAATTCTAATGTTAAGGTGAATATGTTGACGCATGCCCTGGAAATATGCAAGAAGAATGCGAAGAAATAAACTCATTCCATCAGAATCAGAGGCTCGCACCAACGTTCGAAACAAAATAATAGAATTTTTATTTCAATTTCCCTGTAGGACGTGTCAAATTGTACATCCAACCCTCAAATGTTACATCTAGAACTGACAGACGATAGGTCGATTTGTACGTGCGATATATCGATTTCCGTTTTATTACATCTATCCACCGACATGCTTCGTTAGTAACACGTGACTTCAACCCCCCTCCCCCAAATTAAAATACTTCGTGACCTGTACACGAAACGAAAAATGTTAAAGAAAATTCAGAGCTCAGACCCTATATATTTAATTTTCATTTCGTGCATCCTGTTGTGTTACAATATCTAACTCTTTATTCACCGTCACAACACAACAAATAGAAAAAATCAAAGACAGCGCCCAGCTATGGTTTCGCTACATGTTTCAGCCACTAACGGCCATCATCAGGCAAACACCTATGCAGTATATTAGATTGGATACAATGTTATTAATCATTTAAAATACTTTGCGTAAAAATACAATAAGTCAAATTATATAAAAAACTAAAATTTACTTTCGTAGTCGCTGTTTACTTTCCATACAGTACGGACAATTCTCCGTAATATGAGGCACCGACTATACAATTAATTAATTTGGAACATCACGGGCCCCCTATGCATTCTTATATAAAAGAAATATCGAATTTCCAAATTGTTCATGGAAACGTATGAAAAATAAAATATCAACGACTGATTCGATGTTATATAACTACAATTTTATCTTGTTTTATACAATAACTTTTAGTTTTTATATAATCTGACTTATTGTATTTTTACGCAAAGTATTTAAAATTATTAATAACACTGTATCCAATTTAATGTACTGCAGTTCAATGGTATATGTTTGTTAATACGTGTTTGCCTGATGATGACCGTTAGTGGCTGAAACATGTAGCGAAACCATAGCTGGGCGCTCTCCTTGATTTTTTCTCTTTGTTGTATTGTGACGGTCACTAAAGAGTGTCTATATATTTAAATGTTTCTTTATTGTGTTTACAGTAACACTGCCTGTTCGATGAGACACGAGGCCTGCCTGATGTGTGGGAAACCTGGTCTCGGCATTCATGGAAGCTTAGGGTACAGAGGGTAATATCTGAAGGTCATCTGACCTTCAGATATTACCGAAGAAAACTCTATAATGAAGAGTTCCTCGCCAAATACTGCAGAATGATCAAATCAAAGAGGGATGATGTGGGTAGGGCATGTAGCAAGCATGGGAAAGAGCAATGGTAGATACAGGGTTTTGGTAGAAATACCTGAAGGGAGGACAACACCAAGAACACCTAGAAGTATATGGATGGATAATATTAAAATGTATCTGAAAGATATATAATTAAGTTTAAACTGGATTCATCTGGCTCAAGACAGGGACCAGCAGTGGGATGTCGTGAACAGGGCAATGATACTTTGGGTTCAGTAATATCCTGGGAAGAGGCCGCGCCATAGCCCAAGCGGTTAGTCGCTGGCTTCCCATTGCGGCGGCCCGGGTTCGATCCTGGGTCTGGTCAAGTGGTATTTGTGGTGGACAAAGTGGCGCTGGGGTACGTTTTCTCCGACTACTTCGGTTTTCCTTGCCAATCTTCATTCCACCAATTGCTCCACAATCACCCTCACCTATCATCTGGGGCTGGTACAATAGGCCAGAAGTGGCCGCAGTACAAGGAACTTAGTCCCANTACCGCACTAGCATTAAAAAACATCCTGGGAGACTCTTCAGTGGCTGAGCAACTGTTAGATTTTCAAGAATAACTTAAGAATAACCTCCAAGGGCAGAATTAATCGTTCTTAATTATGATGATTGTCTAAAATAAGGCACATCCAGCATTAGAAAAGCTTCCGCCCTTTCTTGACAATAGCAAAGCTAAAGCTATCCCTTTAACAGGCCGTGGAGGCCCATGGGGTTGTGAGACTTCGAGGTTCCCATATTTTGCTGACAATCGGCTCACAGATGGCGGTGAGGTTGTCAGTTTTTCGCGCCGGCCGCCCTTTACCCCCCAGGAAGTTTCCTGATACTAATTTCTATTAGAATCTGAGTCGAGCCGAGGACCATAGTGCGGCTGGAAGGATTAAGTTAATTGAAAAATACAATGACCTCATTGAGGATCGAAGATGCGACCTTCCGACTGGTAGCATAGTGTCTCAACCAACTGCACTACCGAGTACCTCAGAATAAGTATCTTTTGTCATAAATAATATGAAAATCACGGGAGTTAGAATGTCATTTATAATTCCATGTCGGAAAGTTTTTTTTAAAGAGCAATATATTCTCCAATTTTCTAACATTTTCTGCAGTTCACATGTTGCTAGGACAAAACACATTATGTTTCCTTCACGGTTGGGTGACGTGATTCTTTTGTTTGTCTCTTACGGAGCCTTAAATTGAGAGAAGAAAGAACATATGCCTTCTTGTGATACACTACGTTTTAATGGGCCAATTACGGAAATATGTCATAAGATGACATTCCAGAAAGAAATAACTTAGTCTGCTATCTTTCAAATATTTCAATTTATGTCATAATCACAGCGAGGAATATAAATTAGTAATTAAAATAATATTGTCATTCTTTTCTCTAAATTATTTTCAATAAGCTACATTAAATTTCAAGTCATATTCATAGAGTTTCAAACGCTCCCTAAATGTGATATTAACACGGGAGAGAAAAAATTACTTTCGGCACAGAGATGCTATAACACCAGCGATTAATCTCCGTATAAAATTTCATAAGCTTCATTTCAATAATTCTTTATTTACAGCCATTAATACAGATTTCGCTCATACGTTATTATCTTGTTTTACATTTTACCAGGAAATATTACGTCAACAAAACTTTATTATTTCGTATGATTAATAGCCAGATCTCTGAATTCTGTTTTATTATTTATTTGCTGTTCGTTTTATGCGGCTGTCAATAACTTAGAATAGACACAGAAATTTTATGATAAAGGAAATACAAACGTCCATTGGAAAAAATATTTCTTTCACCCGGAAATCAAATCAGTAGTCAAGATTCAATAATTTATTAGTGATATAGTCCATCTGCTATGGGAATGAATGTGCGTCACTGCCACTCAGTGACGTACACATTTACGTCATCATTGGGAAGTTGCTAGATCCTATTTTCTACATACTTCTGGTATCCATATCCTGGTGGGAAAGTCAAATACACTTACACTGTCACTCAGTGATGTACATATTTACGGCATCATTAGAAAGTTACTAGATCCTATTTTCTACGTACTTCTGGTATCCATATCCTGTTGGGAAAGTCAGATACACTTACACAGATTATTCCCCATCTGGTTGCCTACACAAGGTATGATGTACCCTTGTTCATAGAGTGGATGGACTTTACGAGGCACCTTATTCATTATGATAAGCGAATGATGAATTGGAAATATTTCGAAGATAGAGCAAAGTCGCTTGGACGGCAACGCTTCTAATTTGCATTCGGACGGCATTCGGTTCGAACCTCGGCCGGGAAACCAACTATCCTGACTGAGGGTTTTCGTTGGTCTCTTCAGTCTCTCCAGACGTATGTCGGGATAGATCCCTGAAATATTACACCGCCGTTTCCTTCCACATTCTTCCGCAATTCATTATTCACTGATCACCATACATTTGACACCGTATAGGTAGGACTACTGACAACTTCGCTAAATAAACCTAAATTAAATAAACAGGACATGGACGGACGTGTCCGTGGCCAAATCTGCAGTATTATCTGGACATATCTATGAAGAAGCTGAGGACAACTGCGAAAATCCTAAGTCAGGACTCTCTGCGTAAACGGCAGAAGTAAAACTGTCCCTGTGCTTAATAATCAAACACCAAGCCGACAGTTTTTGTTACGAGGTTAGAAGCTCCAGTAACCCATTGGACAGGAGGCTGAGCGGACATCGAAGCCGGTCTGGATCTCCTGCATCTACCAGGAATCGAACTCTGGTCGTCCAACCCGTAGCACGTCACTATACCAACTGAGCTATACCGACTTCATCAGGATTATCGGTGTCTCGACTGAAATTCGAACCGGATACCTCCTGAACACAGGCCAGTAGCTCTGGAGTTTGAACTGATAAGTGGCTTCTTTGACAAGCTGACCGTCCCTCAGCTTGTCAATAGATTCCCCGACCTTATTGACCTCGAAGCTTAGTCCCTTTTTTCACAAGAGCCCACCTGCGCTGATAAACCCAGTACACATCCCGCTGCTTACTCCCATGTTAGAAGATCAAGTAGATAGGGTAAAGTGCTGGGAAGTGACAGAAGTGAAATATTAGGAAGTGGACTCTATTTAAGAGGAAGATATGCCTTGAATCGGACTTTTTGTTATCGTTTGGGGGGCTTACATACAGCCCCCACCCTAAATACTAAGATTCAAATTTCGACCTGATGAAGCCCTCGCAATACACAATGTTGGTGTAATTCAGTCCAACCAGAGCCAACCCATCGGTGCTGCGTTGCTCATGCATGGTTGATATTCGGACCGTACAGTAAACACTTTGTCATTGTTCAGAGGGGTGGAACTAATTCCTTCAGCGAGGACGAGGGCACGAGAACTATCCGTCCGGTAGTTGTGAGGATGGACAGCCTGTCTTGACAGCTGCAGGAGAAAGGAAGGAGATGAAACTTGAAACAAGTTGCTTCAAACGTTGCGGAAACACTGCCCTACTCGTAGCCAACGTCGTGCTGAAATCGTAAGGATATATCGTGCAGATGTCTGTTACACGTAAACCAGGCCTACACAACACCTACGGTAGAGTCAGGTAAAAGGTGAAGCTACCCCTGTAATAGACCTCGGAGGCCTATAGGGTTGTGAGACGTCAAAGCTCCCACATTTTCTAGACAATCAGCTCATAGATGGCGGTGAAGTCAGCCTTACGCGCCGGCTGCCCTCCCCCTAGGAAGATTCCTGGTACTCATTTCTGTTAGAGGCTTAGTCGATCCCAGGGCTATAGTGCGGCTGGAAGGATTAGGTCAATTGAAAATATCCAAGGTCCTCATCGGGAATCGAACTCAAGACCTTCCGGCTTGTAGGAAAGTGCCTCAGTGGTAGAGCCCTTCCATATTCCTTCCCCTTCATTATCCACTGTTATCAGAACACAGAACACCGTGAAGTCTGGGTTACCGACAGTATCGTTAAACCACAAATACACAAATAAGAAAGATAATTTATAGTGTTGTTGTTGTAAGGGGGATTCGAACCAAGAAGGGGTGCTGTGGTATTGATCACACGGTGGCTGGCGGGTTGCCCGGCCGCAGGAGCTGCATGCCAAATGTCTCTCTACCGAATCAGGTATCGTCACCTGTTATCTCACCAGCAGCGTTACCATCGCCTGGATCAGCAACTCGGTATATAAGCAGAAAAGTGATTCTGGATGCGGTGATCATGTGACATTACGATGATATCATTACAGTGCCATCTAGTTTCGGCTTCATAAACTCAGTAAAACCTGTAGGAACTAAAAGTTAGTTCTAATTTGTCTCTATAGAAAGACCTATAAATAACTATTCATATCCTCCTCGCTCTCTCTCTCTCTCTCTCTCACACACACACACACACACACAAATATATACCCAGAGAAGAATGAAAAAAAATATGTTATTTTTCCTGCTTGTATGGGTGTGAAATTTGGTCTGTCGCATTAAAGTATGGACAAAAACCGAGGATGTTACGAAAGGGCAGGAAGCGACAGAAAACTGGTGAAATTTACATGACGAGGAGCTTCATCGCTTGTACTACTCTATAAACAATAGCAGTGCAGTCAAATCAGCGAGGCAGGGATTAACATGACGTGTAGCATGCACAAGAGAGGAGATAAAACCATATAGATATTTAGCAGTAAAACCTGAATAAAAGAGGCCACTTGAAAGGCGCAGACATGAAGGAAAACCACTGAAATGAAACTTAAATAAATAGGATTTTTAAGGGTTTGGACCGGTCTCTGGCACGTGTGGATACAGTAATAAAGCTTTGGTTTCCATAAGAGGTTATGAGGTTTCTCAGAGGGTGGTGGGTGTTATATTAAGGGGTGGAATGAGAAGGAACAGGGGACAAGATATACAAACAAAATACAGAAAAATACGGTCTTCTGGGATGTACCGCCGTGTAGTCAGGTAAAATGCTTTCCTGTAGTTCCCTGCTCGACTTACTCTTCGAATCTGAAGACGGAATCAATGCCTTCCTCCGAAACATCGGTTCACTTTCAACAGACTACACGGCGGTATATCCCAGAAGACAGTACTATTGATACCCACCACTGCGAGAGCCTCCAATACTATACAGCAGAAGAAATCAGACAGTACAGAGCTGCAATATGTAAAATGCATTACAGGCGAATATTTAAAACGCCAAGAATATTCTTAGAATACTTTCGGAAAACACGACCTAAGTCGATGTAGGAAGTGATGGAAGGAGTAGTACAACTGGCCTCGGAATTTGGTTCGCATGCAATCCTCATTAAGACAGAGAGGGAAGAAGAAAAATTTATGTTGCTGAATGAGGTTGCTGTACGATAGTGCGCGGGAAACTACTACATGCGTTCGTCGCAAGTAGTTCCCGTACTGCCGGCAGATGGATCTGTGAGCAGTAGTCTCTCAGTCGTCATTCTTATGAAAATCTTCGATTTAGTAATGCTCCTTATATCCCCCCTAATACTGTATGTTCTTCTTGTATAATGAGTATGAGGAACACAGCCTCTATGCTTGGTATAAATTACGCGTATTTAAATTTTTAACTCCCACACGGGCTGTTGTTCGGTAGGTGAACTACTGTTCTCCACCTAGTAGCTCGGCTTTGATACTTAATGACATTATCCAGAAGGGAATACATCCACAGCCGTCAAAATATGGCAATGGGCAATAGTAACGTAGGGTAATTTACATAAAAAGTAAAAAGATAAAGTTATCCCTGTAACAAGCCATGCAGGCCCATAGGGTTGTGAGACGCCGAGGATTCCACATTATCTAGACAATCGGCTCACAGATGGGAGTAAGGTTGTCAGTCTTACACGCCGGCCACCCTTTACCCCCAAGAATATTCCAAGAATATTGCT
>NW_019718639.1:1114759-1161676 GCF_002891405.2 Cryptotermes secundus
GCCATAGTGCGGCTTGAAGGATTAGGGCAATTGAAAAATCAACTGAGCTCATCGGGAATCGAACCCGCGACCTTCCAGCTTGTAGCATATTGCCTCAACCAACTACGCTACCGCATGTCCCAAAGAAAGTTACATTCTAACAGCCCCAAAAATCCAAAGATTACACGTAGCCTATAACCGTTATTTAAGATCACTATTAAGTTTTATATGATTATGGACGACAATAATTTTGACGTCAGAGAAAGACTGAGAGTTAAAGTTATCATTATGAACATATGGGTTTACATCAACACTGAAGGAATGCTTTAGTAGTGAAGACGAGAAAGCGTTTTCCGCAATTCACAATTCAGGGACCGTCTAACTGAGATAGCCGCTCCACTGTCGCTTTCTTCCTAGTTGGTTGAGACACTATGCTATAAGTCGGAAGGTCGCGGGTTCGAGTCCCGTTGAGGTCACTTGAATTTTCAATTTACTTAATCTTTCCAGCCGCACTATTGCCCTGGGGTCTAATCAGCCTCTAACAGAAATGAGTACCAGGGATACTCCTGGGGATAAAGGGCGGCCGGCGCGTAAGGCTGACAACCTCACTCTCATCTGTGAGCCGACTGTCTAGGAAAGGTGAGAGCCACTTATGTCTCAAAATCTATGGGCCTCCACGGTCTGTTACCTTTCACTGTCGCTTGTTTTCACGTCCATTCCAATTTATTACCTATTGATAATCCTGCCATCGAACAATATAAAACCTGAGATATTGCCATTATCGCTAAATAGGGCATAAATAAAGAACGAGACGTGGCGAATATTTACAACCGATATAATATTCAATGAATTGAATTTATCTCCGTGTCTCTACAGAGAAGTGTAAAAAACATGGCGAACGAATGTGTTACTCTAAATTAGGCGTGACTGTACCTAGTTTGGACATAACAGAGGTGAGTGAGTGAGGTTCGCTGTTCACGCCATCGAGCGGGAAATGCGAGAATCAATAGTTAAGTGACACATGGACTTTCCGGGGCCTCTGCTTGGTTTACTCTGCGCTCTCCCCAATTCTCGCGCTCTCGCCTGTTTTTACAGAAAATGAAGCACTGTGTCCTTACGTCTATTGGCGACGGTTACAGGAAACAAAAGAAGAACTTCCAGAGAATCGATGTTAGGGTTTAGAAGTTACGATAATGGAAATGTTACAGAAATACTCGCCGGAAGTGACATCCATAATTACCTAAAATATAATCTCGGAGATAACAACATTACAGCCATCTTTGAGCCGATTGTCTAGATAATGTGGGACCCTCAACATCTCACAACCCAATGGGCCCTCACGGCCTGTTACAGGATAGCTTTACTTTTTCTACTTTACTATTCCGAATACATAAAATGCCATGCGCAATTGAGGTGGAATACAAAATCAACATCCCGCATAACCGACTTTAATTATACTGTGGTGTATAAGTTCCCTGCAACAACGGCTGAGCCACTGAAACAACCGTTTCTAAGTAATACGCTCACGCAACAATAGAACAACGTGGTTATGAAATCCGCTTCTAGGTAAGGGCTCGGTAAACATATTTCCACGTATCGGACCGTGATATGCAACGCGATAACTTCATCAGCAATATAGACTGCGTTTTCCTTGGGGTCCGTGCAGTGTGCTTATAAGAGAAGTGTATTCAGAAGCCACCTCCACCGTGACCCTGCGAGTCGTAGGAGGCGACGAAAAGGGAAGTCTCAAATCTGAGACAGTAAAACATGGTCACGAATTCCATGGGACTCGGACCCGAGAAAGACTGTGCTAGGAAGGACCAGCAGCATATACAAAATACAGACCTATCCTCTCGTCACGAAAACAAGACTGTAACTGTCAAATAGCAATAAATATCTGGTCATGGACCCCCGAAGAATTACTGATTGACTGACCGTCAGTCGCAATTTGACTTTGACTTGAAGCCAGGAGATTTCAGCAGTTGAGAGTAGAAGGATGAGGATGAAGAATGTCCTTAGTGAAGATTAGTTAAGTACAGATTAGGACAGAGGACTAAAAAGTGATTGAAGACAAGAAGACTTCAGAGTGAATTGAAGTGCTAGCTTCTGTGTTGACATCCGTTGCCAGGATACGACTAGTGGAAGCTGAGAATCCTAGTGCGTTTGTAACGGTGAACTGTAAATTGTGTAAATCAGCAACAGCGCTGTAATAAGTGTGATTAAGAGAAATTGTAACAGAAGTGCCAACAAATCCAATCATTCGAACTAGAACCCGTTATTTTCGTCACGCGTACCCTCCTACACGTGACAATATAAAGTTAGTCCAACAGAAATACAAACGAGTAAAGAAATATATACCTATTGACACATCTAAAAATAAATAACTTGCAAAGTAACATTACTACATTAAGCCAAACCATAAAATGCTGTTCCATGTAAAGCGAAATCAGGTGTTACAAACGAATGACACGGTTTAGTCTAGTAAATAAGTACCTAGAGTCAGAGAAATTCGTTACCTCCATCTTCAGGATGACTGGACACAACAGGTCCTTTATATCAGATTGCATGGCGTTGGTCTTAGCAAAGCTAAGGCGCTTAGGTGCCGGCTTCGGACGGCTACGATCCCGGATTTGATCCCTGGAGAGGTCATGTGCGATTTATTGCTGAAGAAATGATACTGAAGCAGGTTTTCTCTAAGTGCTTCGGTTTCCCCACTCAATTTTAGTTCGACCAACTGCTCAATGCTCATAAATGATGTTTACAATGGCCGACCACGCAGTGTCATGCATGAACTGTCTTCGCTTGCTCGAACGCTGGGATCGTGGGTTCAAATCCAACTTGAGTCATAGATGTTTGTGTGCCTTTATTCTGTATTTTTGTTGTCCTGTGTGCAGGTAGCTGCCTTGCTACGGGCTGATCCCCCGTCTAAGGAGTTCTGCCGACTGTGTAAATAGATCAAGAAACTGAAATAGCGGTCAAGATCCAACAACTGGCTGCAGAGCCATATATACATAGGTAGGTGTGTAGGAGGGTGGGTGGGTGTGTGGGTAGGTAGGTAAATAGGTAGACAGATAGATAAGATTTATATAGTCTCGATGCTGACAGCGTCGTTAAACAACAAAAAGCAGACAGCGAGTCACTCCCCAGAAGATAGTAATGGTTCTAACCGCCCCCGGTAGAACCCCTAACGTAACTGTGACTTACTGAGTCACTAAATCCACTGAGCAGGGTCAATCTTGAGAAGCTGATAGCCGCTCAAGTAGTCATGAAATTTTAGAACGTTTGATGGAACCTGGAGCTCCATTACCATGTTCACAACAGTCCTTCAGTGGACCAGTGTTATTTTGGTTCCATCTGCAACTTCATCTTCCGAGTAGTCGCCTCTTCATGACAGAATTTCTTACGCATTAACCTTCCTTCCACGCGTTCTACATGCCCGGACTTTCTCTTTCTCCTTGATATGATCACCCTAACGACATCTAGCGGTGGGAGGGGGTACAAATTATGAAGCTCCCCGCCCTCTTTGTTGCCCAAAGTCAGGAAGTTGAGGGCTTGACTCTGTTCCCCTTGCAGAGCCCCAGTGCCACTGCGTCTCGCCGAAATAGGAAAAACAGCAGTCACTTCCCAAACAACTGGGGGTGGGGGCGGGGGCGGAGGAGGAGAGGGGGTGCTGCTGGTAATGACATCCTCTCACGCACGCTTAATATGATTAATGTGCCCAAGTTACCAATATGACTAATGGGTAGCATGTGAATAGCCTCCCCATGTGCACATTATCCTCGTGTCTGATCCTTACCCCACCTTTATTTACAGATCGTCAGTAATATTGATTCAGCCGTCCGAAATCCCTGGCTACTGCATAAGCTGTTATAATATTTTGCATACTGTGTCTGAAACACCTTCGGTGCTTCGTCATCATCAGGTAGGGACGTAGTTCGGTGTATGGTAAGGTAAGCTGTCTAAGGGCCGCGGATGCCCTTAGCGTTGTGAGACGTCGAAGCTCCCACATTTTCTCTAAACAATCGACTTACAGATGGAGGTGAAGTTGTCACTCCGGCCGCTCTTTACATCCAAAGAAGATTCCTGGTACTCATTTCTGTTAGGGGCTGAGTCGACCCCAGGGCCGTTCTGCGGTTGGAATGATTAGGTCAACTGGAAAATAAATTGGCCTCAAAGAGAATCGAACCAGCGACATGTCGTTTTGTAGAATAGTGTCTCAACCAGCTACTACCATGTGATCAGTATAAACTAATTACATTGTATTTGCAACATATGATTGGAACACAAATCGCCATACCGCTGATATCGTTGAACAGACGGGAACTTTTCTTCCGTAAGGTTGGCTGCTCATGGAATGACGTACTGTCAGAGATGATTTAGACAGACAATATTTATCGTTAGAAGGTCCTATGTTCTTAATGCTTTGAAGTCTGAAGAGGAAGAGGAAGAGGAAGAGGAAAGAGGAAGAAAGGAAAGAACAATGGGATATTAAGAAACACTATAAGCATTTGGGGGAAAGTTAGAAGTTCCCATACAGCGTCTGTTCCACGTTCTGGTGAATTTATTTTGGAAAGAAGGTGAAGCGTTTGGAAGTGAAGTGTTTTCTGGTTATACAAGAGAAGGAGAAATTTAAGCATGATCTTTGCTGCACTGAGCAGGAATTCTGATGTTACTAATGGAAGGGGTACAGCTACAGAAATGCCGTGGGAGATAACAGGAAATTATGCGATAGAGCATGCGCAGACCTGAAACTGCGGTGAACATTTGTATGCAACAAACTTAGTCAACAAGTCAAGTCCATGAAAACTATTGCAAATATCTCTCATCTCATCTGAGGAAGGAAATAGACCTAGTTTCCCAAACATTGTGTCTCTAGGTTTTAGATTACCGGACGATTGACAAAAAAAAAACAGTAATTCTGATCATATAATCGGCCGTTAACATAAGCATCAGCATCACCGCTAAATAATCACAGTCACCATCAGCATAATCATGATAATAATAAATAAATAAATAGGAATGGAATTCATAAAGGCCGAACAGGTTCTAGAGATAACAGTCTGGAGGTCCTCGGTTCGAATATCGGAAGGGAAACCGGCTATACTTAATGAGGTTTCTCCTAGTTTTCCTCGGTCCCTATGTGTAAATTCCTCAAGCCTTCGCATAAAGTGATGTTATCTTTGCCCGTTTTTACCAAAAACTGAGATATTTTTAAGAATTTCAGTGAAACTCTCCAATATCAAATTTCATAAAAATCCTTTCAGTCATTCTGGAGTTGTTTAACGCGTACAAACGGGAAGAGATATCAATACGTGTTCCACAGAAATGCAAAAGCGTCACGCTACACGCCACAATACAAAGAATTTGCTGCTTTCAGTGTTCTGTAGTACAGTCAAACGTGCCCAGCTGGGCTCTGTGTTACACTAAGTGACCACTTGGGTCGTGTGACACTGAAGACATGCGACCCTACAGGACAGTATCAGTAACACTGTCCTCCAACTGTGAAGGAAATCTCCACTTGTTTGCATGAGAACGTCGTTGCAACACAATTGAATTACTTCACTTGTCTCTGTGGACATAACGGATACCTCTCTGCATTGTCCTGCATCAGGACGAAGCGGAGACGTCCACAGAAGCAGGACCGAGCGGTAACGCTGCAGACTCGAATTCAGGAGAGCTCGGATCCAGTCTCGGTCGGGACAAGAGTACAAGGAACATCAAATGAGGACAAGGTACACATGACCAGGGGAGGGGCACACATAAAGGGACACAGAGAGGCCGCAATATGAAGACAGAAAAGAGCAAAGAGTCTCAGAACACCAAAATTGAGAAACATGGGGTACATCACCGAGTTCTATTGATGTAAGAGGGCACAGTGCAGTAGTTTCCATCAAAATGCGTTGCCTGAAGAAGGCCAAGTGAGGCCGAAACATGCACCCACACATAAAACATATTTTAATGACATTTTAACTGACATTTTAGCGAGTTGAATGTAAGTTTCGTGTCTTCTGAAATAAAAAAGCGTTGCATTAAAACAGAAGAGAAAAATGAGGGGCAAGAGATACCGTCACTGAATATTATCGCGGGTTTCCTCAATCCCTTCACGCAAATGCCGCGATAGTACCTACATTAGGCCACGGCCACTTCCTTCCAAATACTTTCCAGTTAATCATACATCAGCCATAACCTAATTCGACGCTATAGCGTGTAGACACTGACGTCTTCAACTGAACCACAAATGACGGACAGGAAGGCTATTATGAACGGATACCTGAGCACACGGAACTGCATATATCTAGACACAGTATTTACAATAGACAAAGGACTCGACATTGATGACACTAGGAGGAGAATAAATCTATGAAATATACACTGTGGTATGTAGACCCGTTACTAGGCAACGACCGCCAAATAAACAACTATACAACGGCCGTCACTAGGCAGCGGCCCGTAACCCTAAAAAAAGGAATGGTGTTTTCTGTGCAGTCAGTGCGGAGAAGATATAATCAGAACAAGTTAGTGAGTTAGTTAGCAGCCAGGGTTGAGTTTTGAGCTGTTGCTGTTAGAAGCTGCTAACTGATGTCAGGGCGAGTACGGTAACTTATAGGAAGGGGACCGTTCGCTGTTGAAAGCCGCTACCAAGTAACGGCTAGTGAAGATGTGACTGTGAACACTAGTGTGTACGTGCATGTTTGTGTGTGTGTCTGTGTGTAGTAGTGAACTGTAAAATGTAGTCACGGGCTGTATCAAAGAGTCCAATAAATCCGGTCATCAATCCAAACCCCGCCAACAGCCACTCCTATCACGTGACAATATTACGATCATTCCATTTATTATTAATACCAGTGACAATTAATTTAAGATATGTAAGATTTGAGGCTTTCACGGCGGTGACTATGAAGAAGGTTTACCGTTCTCACGGCCTTGTCGCTTGCAGATTTCTTATACTTTTCTTCTACCCTGAAGATGGAGGCGATACGTTCCTCCGAAACGTCGGTTAACACCACTTATACACGGTGCCAAATCCCAGAAGACTGCCTTCTTCAATTTAAGATATGATTCTCCTTAGGAGGGCAAATTATTCAAACTGTGAAATATGCAGATGACCTTGTGTTAATGGCTAAGGAAGAAACTGTGCTACAGGGCATGATTGATAGATTAATTGAAATTGGAAGGTGCTATGGCATGGAAATGAATGTGGAGAAAACAAAAGTAATGAAAATTTCGAGACAACCAACCCCAGTCACAATAAAGATAGACCAAAAACAACTGGAGAATGTGAAATGTTTTAAATATTTGGGTAGCTTGTTAACANCAGTTGGACCGATTATGTGAGAAATGAAGAAGTGTTAATTAGAGTCAGTCAGCAGAGGAATATCCTACACGAAATAAGAAAACGGGAGGTTAACTGGATTGGTTATGTTTTACGCAGAAACTGCCTTCTAAAAGAAGTTATTGAAGGAAAGATAGAGGGGCGGATAGAAGTGACCAGAAGACAAGGAAGTAGACGTTATAAGATGCTGGATGACCTTGGGGACAGAAGAGGATATTCTCATTTGAAGGAGAAAGCTCTAGATCGCATCAAGTGGAGGAATTGTTTTGGAAGAGACTGTGGACCTGACGTCTGACAGATTACTGATGAATGAATGAATGGTTCTCCCTGTGCCTAATTAAGCTTCAATCCATGTGAAAGTAATATAAGAGGGGGTATGACTCCATGGATTCTTAACCTCATGACTACATGGATATGAACGGTCAGCCTCATGCTCCCACCACTTTACACCCGAGGAAAAGTCGTCCCATTGGATTGATCCCAGAGCCCGATGAAAATCTTGGAGAGGAGACAAATTCCTATTTCGTCGGGCATGGAAATTCATTAGTCTAGTTTCTATACTGACCAAGGTATCCCGCTTCCCGGAAAATAAAGATTCCGGGCCTCATTGGTATCAGCATATATACCGTATTTACCCGTGTATAGGCCGCACATTTGTTGCCAAAAATTCAAGAGGAAAACTGGGGTGCGGCTTATATTCGAAATATTTGAAATCACACTTCATTTAAAAAAATTATATTCATTGCCAAATTTCGGAATAATTTCTACTCCTGAAATAATATTCCAAGAAAATTATTATTTCTATAATTTCTGTCTGAAAATTGTGCTGCGGCCTATACACGCACGCGGCCTATACATGCGTAAATACGGTATATATAAGATTCTGCCAAATGGCAGGCTGTGGTTTTAGCGGTGTTGAACCTTCGGGTTCTGCTACCAGGGAGTTAGTTAATTAGTAAGATGGATCTTAGGGAAATGGGTTGTGAGGGTGGGAGGTGGATGGAACTGGCTCAGGATCGTGTCCAGTGGCAGGCTTTGGTATTAGCAGTGTTGAACCTTCGGGTTCTGCTACCAGAGAGTCAGTTAATTAGTGAGATGGATCTCAGGGAAACAGGCTGTGAGGGTGGGAGGTGGATGGAACTGGCTCAGGATCGTGTCCAGTGGCGGGCTTTGGTATTAGCGGTGTTGAACCTTCGGGTTCTGCTACCAGAGAGTCAGTTAATTAGTAAGATGGATCTTAGGGAAATAGGTTGTGAGGGTGGGAGGTGGATGGAACTGGCTCAGGATCGTGTCCAGTGGCAGGCTTTGGTATTAGCAGTGTTGAACCTTCGGGTTCTGCTACCAGAGAGTCAGTTAATTAGTGAGATGGATCTCAGGGAAACAGGCTGTGAGGGTGGGAGGTGGATGGAACTGGCTCAGGATCGTGTCCAGTGGCGGGCTTTGGTATTAGCGGTGTTGAACCTTCGGGTTCTGCTACCAGAGAGTCAGTTAATTAGTAAGATGGATCTTAGGGAAATAGGTTGTGAGGGTGGGAGGTGGATGGAACTGGCTCAGGATCGTGTCCAGTGGCAGGCTTTGGTATTAGCAGTGTTGAACCTTCGGGTTCTGCTACCAGAGAGTCAGTTAATTAGTGAGATGGATCTCAGGGAAACAGGCTGTGAGGGTGGGAGGTGGCTGGAACTGGCTCGGGATCGTGTCTAATTGCGGGCTCCTGTATTAGCGGTGTTGAACCATCGGGTTCTGTGGTCAGAGACTGAATAATTTGTCTGCTTTTTACTAAGGACGATTTGGGTGTGAGCGCGCAGCGCCCGAGTCAGCTGGCTCCAGTCCGGCCGACCGCTCTCCCTTCAGCGGACGCGGTTAGAACAACCAAAGAGAAGTTCAATGATGACCTAAAGACAGGGATGAGAGGCTAAGCTTAACGAAAATCAATGAGCGACCCCACACGGCTCCTTGGTGAGGCTGGAGATGTGAACAGACGAGAGGACACTTCTCGCTAGGCACAGGCCCTGTTGACTAATTGATTTAACTTCATTAAATTTCGTCAGATTCTTTCCTCCAATAACTTTTCATCCAAAATATGTACTAAATACTGCAAGACACAGAACTATGATTTGGTTAAGTTTATTATGGGTGTGAAACTTGGTCTGTGACATTAAATGAAGATACTTGAGAAAGTTGAAGTGTAGAATGATCGATGATTTGGGAAAGATAAGGAAAGAAATGATTTTAGGCTAATGTGAAGTACTTTTTCCGACATTACCACGAAGGTACAAGTGCAAAAATTTCGTCATGATAACAGATGTCCAGGCTAAGATTCGAAATCAGATCCTCAAGAACACGAAACAGGAATTCAAACGGTTCTATTTCGAAGTTCGGCGGTTCCCACTTGCCCCCATTCCTGCTACACACCCAGTTTATCTAGAATTGTATGAATCGCAAATTTTTTTTATTCCGTTTTCTTAATTCAGTTTCATGTCGTTAAGGGAACTTCCGGCCCCACTCCGCGCACACAGAACCCCCTCCCCCACAATATCCGACATTCAAGTCGGTCTTCTAAATAGGCAATTTTCACGAAAATGACGACACTGACGACAGAGAGACTATAGCTGACATCTCTACTTACTGGCACACTTACTGCTACCTGAAAAACCGAGGCGGTTGTTGCAGCTCTAATGGTATAAACTCATTGTATTGTATTGTATTTTAGAGAGGGTGGGTTTACCCATGCACTTAGACCAACTGTTGGTCCATTGTGAGTCCCCTTATGATATTCTACCAGTCTCTATTCCCTACCGGTACTGGTGCGTCCCATCAGTCCCGACTCAGCCAGCGAGTTCGGCCTCTACTGGCTCAGCAATATCTCGATGCTTCCCCCATCTACCAGAGGCATTAGAGGCTACTGTTTGGCGGGAAATTTCCTGAATTTGGCTCAGTCGTCCCCTTGGGACATGAACTCTGGAGGGTTCTGGTTTTAATCTCGATCCGAATGCCTATTTTCCTGACTGAATTTTTCGTGGATTTCCTCATTCCCTCCAGGCATATCCCAGGCTAGTTCTTCAATCAGTTCACAACTGAAATCAGTCAGAGTCACAGTTACTTGACGACTGGAGGCTTACCGGCAATCATTTCGTCTTGAAGACAAACCCCTTGAGACTCACGACCAGTAATTTTAATTTCCTACTTAACACTTGCGGTTATAGTCCTTACGTAACATCCTCCCTGACGATGGAACGGATCTGTCTTTTAAAATTGCTGCTTGGCCCTCGCAAGCGCAGTCATTCCCAGGTCGTAGTCCCGCTGGACTCATGACCACATTTTACTGTCTCAGATTCAAGTCTCCCCAGGCACTGCCTCCTACACCTCGCAGGATCACGGTGGATGTATTCGACCTCGCCTCCACACGGGCTAACTGAACACAATCTTCACTTTGTTTCTAACAGTACCTCTATTGCTGCGTGTTAATTCGTTGCTGTGGAGACGTGTTTGTTTGCGATTGTTACCTAGTAACGGTTCCATCCACTACAATACAAAGAGCGGGGTGGCTGAGTTATCTTTTGGCGTACAGAAACATGATATATTGTCGCCCCTCCCCTCCCCCCCCTTCCACGAAATACTTCACAATTCTCATCGCGAGGGAACATATTCTCTTTTCTGAAACTGAACACTTGTTCAGTATGTTACAGTGGTTACTAAGAGGCGCAGAGCAGGTGTCAGCAGTATCATGACCTTCATAACCGGGGTTCCACAAGCCACTAACACATTCTAAATGTTCTTGTTTCTGAACAACTTCTTGCTTGTAGTCTGCAAGCGAACTATACCGACCGAGCGACCGCCGCTTGTCGGCGAAGTTAGTGCCAACTTATTAACTTCCCAACAATTTAACACCTTAAGAACGTATCTCTACGAGAAGAACGAGTGAGCACTGCCTGGGAACCTTCAAAACATGAAACTATTGCTATGACCTCCGGCTTTTTTTTATTGCTAGTGGGGTGGGGCTAAGTCCCTTGTACTGCGGCCACTTCTGGCCTATTGTACCAGCCCCAGATGATAGGTGAGGGTGATTGTGGAGCAATTGGTGGAATGAAGATTGGCAGGGGAAACCGAAGTACTCGGAGAAAACCTGCCCCAGCGCCACTTTGTCCACCACAAATACCACTTGACCAGAGTCGGGATCGAACCCGGGCCGCCGCGGTGGGAACCGAGCGACTAACCGCTTGAGCTATGGCGCGACCCATCCCCTCCGGCTTAAAATATACCGTCTCTCCCTGCCGCACCCTCTCGTCAACATTCTTTTTCTCTTTCCCCTCAGGCACGAAAGTGTTAAGGAGACAGGCAGATTTACAGAAAACTATCGCTAAGGCTCTTTCCATGATCATTCGTGGCGCAATCTCAGCGAAACACTGATATAAACGGAGCTGTTTCCACACAGTCACAGGGCTGATCAATGTTTCCCCAAAACGTGCCAATGACCCTAGTGGGAAAGAAGAGCTCCTGGTGCACGAGCCGCCACTGGAGCTTTTTAATATCGCTCGCTCACCGTAGTTGGCTTTGCTACGGCATAAAGATCAGACTGGGTCAACTCTCTGCAGGGCGTTTCATATTGCCCCACGCGTGACCCTCCGGGTATCAGCCTGTTCTTCCTCCATCTCGCGGGCACAGATGAAGACGTTCGCCATCCAAGTTTCATTTCCGGAACGCTGACTCGTATTTGCTGCGAAGTGTTCCTCTGTCTGTATGAAACCCATAAATACGCCATTTGGGGACAATAATACAGAGATTATTGATGTCAAACGAGGCAGTACATGTAGTTGCAACTGAGCTCTCAATATTAAATTTCGTCACATGAAATGAATTCGCCAGTTGCTGATTTACTCCATTTAAGAATCGGCTGAGCTAGCCGAAAGCCGCAAAATTTCGGGATTATCGACGGAAATCTCAGGGAGGCACTACGAAAATATTTCGGCATATCTGCTGAGAGCCAGAATTGTGAAGCCAGCACAGATAGCCGTTGCTGGGCAATGGCTCAATAGCGATCACGTGGTCATCCAAACGGACACGAACGCAACAATGAAGTTCTCTAGGATGTCCGTACCCAGATATTACAAGCAGGATAATGCGGATTTTGCCTTCTGGAATTACGAAAAACCGCAAATAAGTTCATAACATGCGGTGTCCTTGTTGAATTTCTAACCGAGTACCTTCAGTATACAAGCTTATAACGTTACCATATCGGTAACCTGGTCGATGCTGTGGTAATTAATACGTTATTCCACACAGTCTACACTGAATCCCTAGATTATTAGTGAAAGTTTCACAATTATCTTGTAATTATTATTCCTCTTATATTAATCTTATTCCTGAAGACAGAATTAACAAAATATAGAGTTATGGTCATACCGTCAACTGGATTCGAATGGGTCCTGTATTGTCACGTTTTATGGGTGTGTGGTCATAGATGGGGCCATTCTCGGGTCAGAGTCTCACGATACTTATGGCCAAATTTTACTGTCTCAGATTCGACTCTCAACTTGGAGGGCCAGGTCCCCGTATTTATATCCCCCTGGAACAGGGTGGCCTAGTTGTACCCCCAGTTACTGGGCTCCATTTTCGTCGCCCCTTACGACTCGCGGGGCTACGGTGGAGGTATTCTAACCCGCCTCCACATGGGTTATGGACAGGTGAATTATTTATTTTCTTGTACAGACAAGGGGCAGATCCAACAGAAAACACCTTTTCCAATGATTTCTCTGATGTTATTTGCTTATTAGTTGCAGCAGGAAAGTGTTTACAGAGCCGTTGCCTAGCAATGGACGTCTACTCTAGCTCCACTATTCCGGCCTTCAGGCGCCATGTCATAATATTGAAAGGCAACAACGAGAACTTCCGAAACATCATTTAACTCTGCCTGCTGTCTCTCTCTTTTTGTATAGTTCCCTTTCGTTTCTTCATTTTCGCTAATCTCTTACCTCCGTTCTTCCTTCTTCATTTCCTACTCTCTCTTCACTCTCATTCTCCCCTTTCTACCTTCATTTCTCTCTTTCTTTCCTGTTTTCTGCAGTCATTTCTCTTTATCCCCTTGTTTCTCCTTCGTTACTTCATCACCACCTCCGTCTTCATTTATTTACCCCCCCTTCCCGCTTCAATTCATCTTCTGTTAACTTATCTTAACTCCCCCGCGATGGGACTCCAAGTAACCGCAAACTGCCGCCGACTTCTCCGTCACTCAACCGGCTGCTGTCGCGGTGTCTGCTCCTGCTTCAGCGCGGACCATTCCTAAACCGAACTCACACATCATACATCGAGAGCATCGAGGCAAGGCGCTAGGATTTGGATCGATTCGGCCCTTCCCTGGGCAATAAGCCAGAGCCCCTTGACTCGAGTTTCAAGTTTGAACTCGGTCCCCGATACGCCCCCCCCCCGCCCCACCCACACACGAAAGCTCCCCCGTGAAGGAGGGATGAAATAAGTATACAGTAGCAGCAAGTGCCTCCATGTTTTCCTATATTGAATATCATCACATAGTAGTCCCAGCATCCTTTGCGTTATCTGTCTGCACCAAGTTTTTCTATGAGGAGGAGGAGGAGGTGAGCTTAGTATGCATTATGTGGAGGAGGGTTTATACGGGTGTATGAATACTCTATGGCTCTATTCAAATTTCGGGATAAAATTGCACCCAACTCTGCGCCCATTGGTCAAGAAATGAATAGAGCGTTCCATTATCGGGGCTTCCAGTGTAAGCTCTCGGTTAGAATTACGTGGGTAGGAGAAACGGAATTGTCGTAGATATTGTGATATAGAGCCATTGCTAGGCAACGATTCGATAAACACATTCCTGCGGAAGCATTCGTGCACAACAATAGGGGGTCCAGCTTTAGGCAACAGATCAGAAAAAGCGCCTCCTTAAAAATAGAGGCTGTGTTTTCTGGTAGTCCGTGCAAAGTGGTTATAAAGAAGGGTTGAGTTGAGAAGAGTCAGAAGCTGAGAGAGTGCTGTTGAAGACGAGTTCATTTTAATTAGTTGTTTAGGAGAATTGGGCCGAATTCTGGAAATTGTTTTGGAAAGTGATCGAGAAAAAATGGCAAGAAAGGGATTAGGTTGTGAAAAGATTTCATGTGCGATTTGGAGTGGCAGTGAGACTGTTATAAATCCGTTACCAGGATACGGCTAGTGAAGCATAAGAGCCTGTGTGCAAAGTTTAACGGTAAAGTGTAACGATCAGCAGTAGCGCAGTAATTTCCTGTCGTTCCGAATGTTGTCTATAAGGTCCAATAGATCCAATCATCCAATCCAATACCCTGCCTGTAGTCAACCTTTCTTTCTTTCTGTGGCGCTACAGCCCCTATTTGGGCATAGGCCTACCTCCATGAAACTCTCCGTTTCACTTCGGTTTACTAGATCTTACACATACGGTAGGACTCCTTGGGCGAGTGATCAGCTCGTCGCAAGGCCTCTACCTGTACACAAACACAGAAAAACGCACACACACATCCATGCCCTGAGTGGGATTCGGACCCACGATCCCGGCTTCCGAGCGAGCGAAGACAGTGCATGCCTTAGACCGCTCGGCTACCGTGACCGGCGTAGTCAACTTTACACTTGAAAATATAAAGAATTTTCAACTAGAGTGGCGCGGGCCATAGCAACGGCGGTAGAACTTTCTAGTAACAAAGTACTGCCCTTTGGGGTAGGATGCCTTGTAACCTGATACATGTTACCTAAGTTTAGGGGGAAATTACTGCTTCCATCTTCAAGTTAGAAAAGTAAGCCAAATAAAAGCAAGAGATTGCCTTTCAACGGACTACACGGTATTATTTCCCAGAAGTCAGAACTCTTCATAGCTACAGTGGTGAGAACCTCAAATTTTATTTCATTCACCCCGGGGAGGGGGTGATGATGGGGGGTGAGACATAATTAATTGTCGCTGTGCAAGGGTAGTTGGACGTCCATCCCCTTAAATACGACATTGTGTACTATTCGACTTCAGTCTATCTAGATAGCTAACTACCCGCACATCAGTAACAAATATGGAAGTGAATAAAGAACAAATTAATTTATAGGCCGAATTTTTACACCTGCCCACTAGACTGCGCGCAAGGAGAAGTGTCGAGAATTATAGAAAGATGTAGCCGGACAGTGGTTGCAGCTGCAATGTGCGAGAGGGAAAGGTATCACATTATAACTAAGGTCCTGTTATAACATTTGCACACCTTGCGTTACCTACCTCAGTAAGTGGACTCGACCGAATCCACTGCGCATTCTGTTGTGAGTGGCCAAGTCTAAATTATCGGACTGTAGTTAGATATAGAGAAACCAGTAAATGTCTATGTAATTACAAAATAACCTATCCATGGGGAAAAAATTTAGTTTGAATTACGAATAGCAGGAACCTGTACCACTCTCAAAGAAATGCGTTTAGATAAACGGAAAACACCGTTTCTAGCTGCGGAATTATTGGCGATATGTTTTGGGGAAACTAGCGCTACCTGATAACGATAACTGAAACTATAAAACAAGTCTAACAAATACATGTTGTTCTATTTTTTTATAGCTAGTGGGGTGGGACTGAGTCCCTTGTACTGCGGCCACTTCTGGCCTATTGTACCAGCCCCAGATGATAGGTGAGGGTGATTGTGAAGCAACTGGTGGAATGAAGATTGGCAGGGGAAACCGAAGTACTCGGAAAAACCTGCCCCAGCGCCACTTTGTCCACCACAAATCTCACTTGACCAGACCCGGGATCGAACCCGGGCCACTGAGGTGGGAAGACAGCGACTAACCGCTTAAGCTATGGCGCGGCCTAACGAATGCATGTTACTATGGATGTAATTATCTCTTCCACGTGTTTAAAGCAGAAGGGAGTGGAATCCGACCTGCGCAAACGTTAATATATTAATTATATACGCATTGTATATGTTAGGAAAACTCCTTGAACGCCCGAAGTCCCCCAAGATCGTGGCGCCTGCCAATGAAGCAATCTGCTGTAAAGTGATGCCCTCTGAATGCCGGAACATTCCGCTTGCTTACTCTGAAGGAGCGTGCAGAGGAGGGGCCAGCGATCCAGTGTCCTCCGACTATAGAGTCAGACCGCAATTAATCGTTCGATATTGGGAATCGATATGTGAAAACTGTCTACTCGTAATATTCCATAACCATAACGAAGGCTCAGTGTGACAGCTGAGATTCTTACAAAAGGGTTTGGAAAAAAGCTCATTTCTTATTTCCCCTTCCTCTTTAAGCTCATGAAGATAAAAATGTAATGTAAGAGGCAGACTTTTCCTTGTGCTTAACAACTCTAGCGCCACGCCAAGAAGGCATGTGGGGAATCGGATATACAGATGCAGTTATTCTTAACGTCAGCACTAAGTGATCAGACTCACGATCTGGCCGCCTTACCCCCGTGGGAATAACTCCAGCACGCACTAGACAGGAGGTTGGGTAGGGCGTAGAGGTGGACTCGACGCTGACCCCTGCCAGCAATAGAACCTCGATTCCTCGAACTTCTAGCCCGTAGCCTACTCACTATACTGACTGAGCTAGCCATTATTCAGGGATTAAAGAATATGCATATTATAAATGATATATGAATTATATATGCTGAACAAAATATGAGGAGCTATATAACTTGTACTCTTCTCCAAGTATAATTAGAATGATCAAGTCAAGGAGGATCAGGTGGGCAGGTCATGTAGCACGAATGGGGGAGACGAGGAATGCGTATAGGATATTGGTGGGAAAGCCAGAAGGAAAAAGACCACAGGGAAGACCAAGGCGTAGGTGGGTGGACAATATTAGAATGAATCTTAGAGAGATAGGATGATATGGTATGGATTGGATAGATCTGGCTCAGGATAGGGACCGGTGGAGGGCTCTTGTGAACACGGTAATGAACCTTCTGCTTCCATAAAATTCTGGAAATTCCTTGAGTAGCTGCAGAATTGGCGGCTCCTCTAGAAGGGCTCAGTTTCATGAGTAAGTAAGTAAGTAAGTAAGTAAGTAATTAAGATGCCGAAAAAAATATAAAACGTAGAGTGAAGGTGTTAGAACTGACGGCAGCAAAGATAAATGAAATGAGACGAAACTAGAGAAAGTTACATAACGAGGAACTTCATAATCTCTACTCGCTAAATATTATTAAAAAATAATTTTCCCCTGTAACAGGCCGTGGAGGCCGATAGGATTTTGATAAATCGAGGCTCCCACATTTTTTACAAAATCGGCTCACAGATGGAGGCGAGGTTGTCAGCCTTACGAGCCGGCCGCCCTTTACCTCCCGGAAGATTCCTGGTACTCATTTCTATTAGAGGTCGAGTAGGCCCCAGGGCTATATTAGCTCTGGAAGTATTAGGTAAATTGAAAAATCCAATTACCTTATCGGGAATCGAACCCGCGACATTCCAGCTTGTATCATAGTTCCTCCTGGTACTCATTTCTGTTAGAGGTCGAGTCGACCCCAGGGCCATAGTGCGGCTGGAAGGATTAGGTCAATTGAAAAAACCTAATGACCTCATCGAGACTTGAACCCGCGACCTTCCGCCTTGTAGCATAGCCCCTCAACGAACTACGCTACAATTAAATAATTTTCCTGGGGAGTAAAGCTCGGCCGGCGCGAAAGGCTGATAACCTTACCGCCATCTGTGAGTCAATGTCTAGAATATGTGGGACCCACAACGTCTCACAACCCTATGGGCCTTCACGGCCTGATACAGGGATAGCTTTACTTCTTTTTTTACTTTTTACTTTATCATAGTTCCTCAAGTCAACTATTGTACTCCGTGCTCTAGCGAAACTTTATTAGGATCATTAAATCAAAGATGGTAAGATAGTCAGGGCACATAACATGCGTGGGAGATAAAAACAAGACTTAAAGAGACAGCAGTCAGACCTAGGCGTAGATGGGAGGATAAATCTGAATGGAAGAGATAGGGCAGGAGGCTGAGAACTGGATTAATTGGGCACAGGATAGGGACACGTGATGTGCTTTTGTGAACATGGCAATGAAACATCGGTGTTCCATAAATGCGCGGAAATATGATCACCTTGTCAACATGGGTCCTGCACCATCGTATTACCGAGCGGCTTGTCGTAGCGGCAGTTTACCACAGTGTTTGTGGGTTATCTTCAGGCTGCATGCAATGAAACTTCCTCTGAGAAATCGTGCTGCCAGTTCACGTGGGCTCCTACAGATGTCCCCATAAATTTTCTCACCTGCCGTCTGAACAATCGATATGCCTTCGAGCCCGGTAGTGCCCCCCTGGGGGAATCACACACCGCCCACCACCCACGTGATATGAACATCTGTGTAATAATGCCTCTACTTTGTATCGATAGTAAAGTAATCGATTGTGAAGGTGGAGAGGGGCTTTCAAAGAGATGGAACAGAATATCCAATATTTGAAAGAAGGAGCAATCTTGAGTGTATAGACGACACTTTGAGGGAGAGGAAGACAAATCACTGAAATAGAGAACTGTCATAGTCCTTCTGAAACAAATCAACCGACTCAAAAGTCACTGTTTATGAGTCCCGTTTGAAAACACTTGGGTAGAATTCGAAGAAATGTTTAAAAAACTCTGTTTAATACTTGATTATTTCTGGCTCTTTGTTTGGATTAGTCTTATAAACTGAGGATGGAAGTGGTACGTTCCCTCGAAACATCGGAAAGTATTTATCGGACTAATGGCAGCACATATGATAATATTCGTAGACTAAATTGTGGTTCAGAAATAAAGCCAGAACTAATAAACCATCGCATGGCCTGTTACAGCACAAGAGAACAGAGAAAAATACGTAATAAAATCCATCTCCCAAGTCAAATCCGAAAACTTGATTTAGCAATAAGGATATCCGAAGACAATGAGCTAGTCGTAATTGGCAAAAGGTAATTACAATGTACAACAAAAGGGTTAACTTGCGGGATGTGACGCCGTGTAGTCCGCTACAAATGCCAAGATTTCGGACGAACATTCTGTCTCCATCTTAAAATAAAAAAAATATTGGAAGCCAACCACATAACCATCACAAAACAGGCGGAAAACATTCGGCTGGTTACTTGATTCGCTTATATTTCGACCTTGAAGATGGAATCAATACTTCACTCAGAAACGTCGCTGAAATTTTACCAGACTACACAGTATCACATTGCTCAAGGTCGTCGCAAATCCAAAAATTTCACCGTCAGAAGGAAGAGAAGTTCATTTGTATTAGAGTGGTACCATTGTCCGTGAAATGGCGTGATGCCGTCGCTGGGGATTCCCCCACACGAAACTTCTGATATGTATTCAGGTAACGCGCGACTTGAACGAGATGTCAAACAGTTCCCGCGAGATGGCACACGGATAGATCGCAATATCAGTCTTTTGTTTCACTTGAGACCACGGGCCGGCACAGACAAGCCCGAAGAGATCATTTCTATGAAAGGGTATGCGAATCACATGCACTTTCCTTGTTGTTCCTCTGTGGGTTACTTTGGGGTCAAAAGCTCAGATTGCATTGGGTCGAGTGGGAGAAGGGTGGATGAATTGGAAACGACCTGGAAGGGAGGAATCTTGGTGTAATCGAGATGGTGTTCTTGACCCTTGCTTGGAGGGATTGAAGAAAACTACGATGTAATTCATCCCATATTTCTAACTACAAGTATATCTGCTTATACTACAAAAAACAAACTCCGTGGCCTGTAGTCCACAAGCGAACTATACCGAAAGAGTGACCGCCGCCGGTCGGCGAATTTAGTGCCAACTTTGGCCGCGTCATAGCCCAAGCGGTTAGTCGCTGGCTTCCCAACGCAGCGACCCGGGTTCGATCCCGGGTCTCGTCAAGTGGGATTTGTGGTGGACAAAGTGGCGCTGGGGCGGTTTTTCTCCGAGTACTTCGGTTTGCTCTGCCAATCTGCATTCCATCAAGTTCTCTATCATCATAATCACCCGGGGCAGGCTACAATAGGAAAATCAGTGGCCGCCGTGAAGAGTGGACCCAGTTGGACTCCTCCTCCCACTAAGCGAATAACAAAATAGTGCCAACTTTTGCGGATAGAGGGTGTCGCGTGGTCAGCGCAACGGATCCCCACGGCCGTTAATCACGGTTTTCTAAGCAGGAACCCCTATTTGTTTGAAATAGCTCCTCAGTTATCCTCACGAGGTTGAGTGGACCACGTTCCAGACTCACTACTTCTCAGAAAATCTGGTAGCGCCGGGAATCGAAACCGTGACCTCTGGATCTGTAGCCAGGAACTCTGACCATTAGACCACAGACACATTCTAGTATATCTGTTTATAGTGTCGTTAAATAAACCCAATAAAATTAATAGATCGCGTATATTGTTTCACATATCGATCGCATTACCCTAAGGGAAGTCCCCGATAACCATCGGACAGGAGGCCGGGTATTCCCAGAAGCGGGCTGGACGCTGTGGAGATGTCAAAATTCATGAAAGACTAATAAGATATAACAAAATGTTATTCAGTAAATATGAAGGAATACCCGTGTGGAGGTTTGGTCGAGCACCTCCACCTCAGCCCTGCAAATCTAGGAGGAGACTAAATCGGAACCCAGTGTCCGGGCTATAACTGAGCCCCAAAATGTCACTGGGCGACATGATTACAGAGACCTGGTCTCCCAGGTTGGAAGTTGGACGCAAGGCTGACGAAGTTGCACCGTAAAAAGTATTGTTGTGAGAACATACATTATGTGAGCGTGAGGTCAGTTCTTCATGGAACCAAGTGACTTTTATGACGCCCCCATAAGCAGGGTCCTACATTTCATTCGAAGTGTAGGATCAATAAAGGGTTAAACCAAAAGGGAAGCACAATAGATCATTGAAGGTCGCAGTGCAAGGGCCGGATTTTATGGCCCACTTCTTCTTTTTATTGCTAGTGGGGTGGGACTAAATCCCTTGTACTGCGGCCACTTCTGGCCTATTGTACCAGTCCCAGATGATAGGTGAGGGTGATTGTGGAGCAGTTGGTAGAATGAAGATTGGCAGGGGAAACCGAAGTACTCGGAGAAAACCCGTCCCAGCGCCACTTTGTCCACCACAAATCCCATTTCACTAGACCCGGGATCGAACCCGGGCCGCCGCGGTGGGAAGCCAGCGACTAACCGCTTGAGCTATGGCGCGGCCATAATGACACACTTCTTACACACATACATACACATATATGACTGTGAAATCCAAAGCAGTGAGAACTGGATGATTTCAATTCAGACAAGTCCGGCAGATTCTTCTACGGAAGGGTTTGGCTCAAAATGGGGCTGTTTTGCCAATAATGATAATGATTATAATGAAATATGGAAGAACTAAATAATTTTGTAGACATAGGAGCAGATGGTAAGATAATATTGAAATCAATGTTATATAAATTGGAACCTGTATTATAGAGTGGATTAAAGTGGCCATTAGAGGCCAGACTTCAGAAAATTTCGTTCTCCTGTTGAAAAAGCCACAGGTGTTTTACATATATATGTGTGTGTGTGTACGCATGCGCCTGAGTGTGTGTGTTTAAAGCCTGCGGATACATACAACGAAATATCGTGGTTGGAATGATTGGATACGGATCAGAAACCGTTTATGGTTTAACCATGTGGTTCCCAAAATAAGCCTATTCAGAATTTTGAAAGATGAGCAACATAGATTTATAGGAAGACAAGGAGACGTGTTCTCTGAGAGGTCCGCATCCCGCGAGAGGGCGACTCGAGTGCACGTACAATTACATGAACACTGCAGTGTTTACAGATGGCCTTGGCGCTGAGATGGAACTGCGCTTCTTCCCAGTGCAGGGAAAGCAGATGTCTTGATGTCCGATCTCTGGGTCCCAGCAGCTGAATAAACAGCTTGCCCTTACTCAAATCAAACAATAACACTGGATTAACAGGAACAAAGCAGGCGCAAATAACCGGCACTTGTCGTCATTGTTTTGACAGCCGCCCGCCCAATATATAACCCCCCCCCCAAAGGTATGCTATACGGGGACCGCAAAACGGTACCCACTGGTACTCACTGCAAGACTGGGGAAATGGCTGAAAGTAAAAAGGTAAAGTTGTCTCTGTGCTTAACTAATTAAGCACTACACCATGAAGGCTTATGAGGGAGTGGATGTATGAATCCATATTTTCTTGATCTCGGCACTGGTTGGAGATGATTGGTCAGCTTCACGTCTCTGCCGCTTTACCCCCTAGGAAAGAACGTCTGGTACCCATTGGATAGGAGGTTGGGTGAACCCCAGTGCTGATCTGCACAATGTGGAGAAAAGAAAATTCTTGACCTCACCTGGACTCGGACTCCGGCCCCTCGGTCGTCTATCCCTTAACCAGTCGCTATACCGACTGAGCTATCCCGGCTCCTCTGGGGAGATGACTAGCGACTAATAAATAACTTGATAGAGCAGAGATCATCTTGAGAAGCAAATAGTTCCTCTGATAGTGATTTGCGGAGTTTCAAGTTATGTATTTGTTCATGCAATTGTTTCCTTATTATCGACCGACCTACTGGTTATTTAACAATGCTGTAAGAAGCGTTTAATGTTATGAATCACTCACACGATGGTTAATTGTTGACAGTAATTCTGCTCATGGGTCGCTGCACATTGTGGATATGGACAGGGTTGCAGATGTTTCGGGGCAAATGTTGCCTCCATCTTCGGTGCCGAAAGGAGCATTAGACTAAAATACACGTCACAGGCACTGCTCATATGCACATGATGCAGCGATCCAAAAGCAGAATCAACATCAACACATAATGAACTGGAAGAGATTGGGAAGGAAGTGGTCATTGCCGGATTAGAGTCATTATCTTTGGCCTTGTATGGTGGAAAGGAGTGAAACTGCAGAGAATCTCAGTGTGGAACGCCAGTCTCCGACCCCGAAAATATGAACCCAGAAAATCCCGAATACAAAGCAAGAACAATACCCACTTGACGTTCCTTGAAATAAGTGCCATTCCAGAGTTCGGCGCTAAATAACGTGTGGAGTTGGATCAGCATCCTTCAGAAACTCACAAATCAGATTAATATCCTAGGAACCATAACAAAATGCACGATGAAATGAAGGAATTTCTTGACAATATTTCCTAGCCTGATTATGTTTGCGAGGAAACACTGAAAGAAGTTCTGTCTTGTCCTACGAATAGCAATAATCCACCATGTTCACCAGGTCTGCCAAACATCTGAGGCTGTCCCTACAATAACAACATATTTATATTCAAAACACCCTGTAGCATAACGAACAGGATATCTAATGCAAATGAAATAGCGCCATACCACCCTATATATAACCCTCTTATTGCATGCTGCCACCCCCTCCCTTACAGAATTTGCATTCCGTTAACGGGCACTGTCTGATGGTATTTCATCCCCAACACATAGAGGATTTCATGTTGTCTTTTATTAAAACAGAGGGTGGGTACAGGAGGGGGTAAACATTAACAGTGAGGTCAGAATGACAGATTCTGTCACTTGAGAGAGGTTCAAGAGATATAATGGCAAACGGGGTAAGTCTGTAATCTAATTCTCAAACGAAATCATAGTGAAGAAACTCTCTTCACTTCAACTTCCCCCCCCCCCAAAACCCTCCCTAGCCGGACAATAATTAACATTAACTTTGAATGGGCAAACGAAAAAAAATACATATATTTTGTAACGGAACTAAAATAACGACAAAACCAATTTCCAACTTCCTCTACCGTTCGCATCAACAACTTCTGCAAAAGCTTGGTGAATATCGTGTTTTAATTTTTTTTTTGTCTGTGTGGAGCGGGGCATGTTTGGACAGGGGGACTTTCCCTTTCCGTAGCCCCGTACCGTAAGCATAGGTCTTTAATACACTTAAACACAACTTTTTTTTATTGCTAGTGGGGTGGGACTAAGTCCCTTGTACTGCGGCCACTTCTGGCCTATTGTACCAGCCCCAGATGATAGGTGAGGGTGATTGTGGAGCAATTGGTGGAATGAAGATGGCAAGGGAAACCGAAGTACTCGGAGAAAAGCTGCCCCAGCACCACTTTGTCCACCAAAAATCCCACTTGACCAGACCCCGGGATCGAAACCGGGCCGCCGCGGTGGGAAGCCAGCGACTAACTGCTTGAGCTATGGCGCGGCCCTAAACACAACATGGTCGGTATGGATACGAGACACAGCAGAAATTGATGACATCGGCGGGGAAACGGTTGCTATGCAACCAGACATATAGCTGCTGTGTGTTCCTCCGAAACGTTTATATCCACCTACCAGACTGAACTGTATTTGTTCGCCAGGGTTATGCCGTGTGTAGTTTTCACTCGGAAGATGGAGGCAGTATACTCCTCCGAAACACTAGCATCCACCTACCATTTTATACGATGTCACAATTTATCCAGTGTTGTCCTCTGGTTTGTGACACATTCTGAAGATGAACATGTATGTTCCTTCGAAACGTTGCTACGTACATACCAGACCACAGGGAATCATAAATCACATTGTGTTTGGTCTTCTGTGACCCGAGATAGCTCAGTCGATACAGTGACCGGACTATAGGCTACATGACGGAGTAACCAGTGTTCGAGCCTCAGCAGGGGCAAGATACATCCCTCTTCTCCAGTGTCAAGACCGGCTCTGGGGTCCACTCAGCCTCCAATGGATACCGGGGACTGTTTACACAAGGGTAAAGTGGCAGGGCAGTGAAAGCTGACCTCTCAGCTGCCTCTAGCGCAGAGATAAAGATTGTGGAGCTATAACTCCACTCCACCCTGTGTCTTCATGGCGTAACACTTGGGAAATTATACAGATTCCAACAAAGCTGGCAAAATTTCAACAATTTCAATAGCAAGTAAGATATATTTTAATATGATACTGTGTGTATTGTCTGTCTAAAACATTTCTGAGGACACGTAATACCTTCAGCAGCCAACCTTACGGAAGGAAAGTCCCTATTGTTCAACGAGATCCCTAGTATGGCGATTTCGCTTACCCTCGTGTGCTCAGAACATAATCTAGTAAATTCTAATGATAACTTGGCGATCTATATCGTTATCTGACGCTCACGGAACCTCAAAGATATTTCAGACACAGTTTAGGTATGAATGAATGTATAAGGGGTGGGCCTTCTTGGCCCTTGCACCGCGGCCACAGTGATCTATTGTGCCTCGCAGTTTAGGTAAGTAAGAATGTCTCGGAGGAGTACAATACCTCCATCTTCAGGACTGAAGAAATGGGTCGAACGAAGACAAAGGTAATTATGTAATATGATGAAGGAAGTGTTCAGATCGGTTATGTGACCGAGGCCATGAGAAACACTGTGCTAAAAACAGTTGCTTTTGAACGGGAAATTGAAGAATTGCAAATGGATGAAAGGAGAGGACAAATAAAGGTAAAGATATCCCTGTAAAGGGCCGTGGAGGCCCATAGGGTTGTGAGACGTCGAGGTTCCTACGTTTTCTAAACAATCGTTTTACAGATGGCGGTAAAGTTGTCAGCCTTACGTGCCGACCGCCCTTTACCTCCCAGGAAAATTCCTGGTACTCATTTCTGTTAGAGGCTGAGTCGACCTAAGAGCCACATTGCGGCTGGAAGGATTAGGTCAATTGAAAAAAAAAAATCCACCTCATCGGGAATCGAACCCGCGACCTTCAGGCTTCTAGCATAGTGCCTCAACAAACTACGCTTTCCACGTGATACCGAGGAATTGAAAAAATATGAAATAATATTCTGTCATGTTCCGAGTCGTCACCCCACCAAACCGTGCCCTTAAGCGCTCCTCAAATCATGATGCGGTACGTTCCTCAAAGGAAACACATTATATCTCAATCACAGGGACGAACCAGTTAACGTTGTTTAGAGATATAATGGCTATATATATAATGAGCTAAAGGCACAAAATCTTTAGTGGTAAATATTGAAGTACATATAGTAGTACTGTTCTTCAAATTGTTCACCCTTATACTCTACACAAAAACAAAGAAAAGCAAACAAATTCCGTGGCTTGAGTCCGCAAGCGAACTATACCGACCGAGAGACCGCCGCTTGTCGGCGAAGTTAGTGCCAGCTTTAGCGGATAGAGAGTGTCGCGTGGTCAGCGCAACGAATCCCCACGGCCGTTAATTTCGGTTTTCTGGACCAGAGCCGCTATTTTCATTCAAGTGACTCCTCAATTATCCTCACGAGGCTGAGTAGACCCCGTTCCAGAACCACTACTTCTCGGAAAATCTGGTAGCGCCGGGAATAGAACCCGGGACGTCTGGATCTGTAACTAGGAACTCTGACCACTAGACCACAGAGGCGGTCTCTACAGCGTCATTAAGTAACAGATAAATAGTGTGAAAGTGTAAGAAGCAAATAATACTGTAATAAAAAAATCAGCAAGTGTTAAATTTTAATATGGCGTTAAAATTTAACCGCCTGCCAATGGGTCACACTTTGAGTAGCTTTCCGGTTAAATCCCCGTTAATTATTGAATGAATGACGTCAGCACACCCCAGTATCGACAATTTGCCAATTAAAGCTGCGAAGTGGCGCACAAAATCCGTCCCTTTCCCCCGCGGAATTATGGGGCTTATAAGCAATAAAGTTTTCTGATCCTAGCTTGCCTCGCCAGACAAACTTTGTCATCAAGATACAGGGTTCCAACCCTGACACCTGCCACCCCCTTCAGTTTAATTACATTAGGGTAAATCAGAGCCAGGCAAAACTGTCACCTGCTTTGCATTTTAGAGACCTTGGTTCAAGTACAGTCATGAGTAAATCATTGTTACTGGATCTGTTTTATAACTTGGATTCGCGTAGTGGGGGGTGGAATCCAGCTGGGTCAACTCGGAATTTGGAGAATTTGGTGGAATGAAGATTGGCAGGAGAAACCTAAGTACTCGGAGAAACCTACCCCAGCGCCACTTTGTCCACCACAAATCCCACTTGACCAGACCCGGGATCGAACGCGGGCCGCCGCGGTGGGAAGCCAGCGACTAACCGCTTGAGCTATGGCGCGGCCCACACATGGATCACTGATGGAAGCTCTCATGAAAGAAGGGCTCTAAAGGTTTATGCGCAGGAGAGTTTGTTTTGCGGGTTTCAGTTTTGGTGTGTGTACAGGAACCATTTTGATCACCAATCCCGAACGTAATAATGTAGAGGTGGGTTAGAATACATCCACCGTAGCCCTGCGAGCCGTAGAAGGCGACGAGATGGGAACTCAGTGCCTAGAGGTTTAAATGGGCAACCTAGTCACTAGGGGACATACATACACGGACTTGGTCTTCCAGGTTGGTTTTGGACGCATGACTGAAGAGCTTGCTCTGTAAACAAATTTGTCACGAAATCCAAAGAAGTGACACCCGCGTGTTTTGATATAATACACATCTGGCAGGACCTTGTAAGCAAGGCTATGGCTCAAAAGGTCGTTTGTCGATGATGGTGATGAGATATTATTTTTACTGTGTCAGTCCAGAATAACCCAGTTTCTCGATCAAGGTGTACAGAAGTCACTTGCATAACAAGCCTTGCGAATTTGGGAGGAAAAGTTCTAAGAATTCTTAGTCAGAAAAGCAGTAGACTTCGTTTGTTAACGCCCGTAACCATGTACCAGACTATATTCATATGTCCTGAAGAAGTAGGCAGCAGTTTGCTCCGAAAATTTAATTGCTAAACATGTAAGGAACTATACGACGTCTTACGTCTTCTGCCCTGAGATAGGGAACATTAAGTTTCTCCGATACGTGGGTACATATCAAACTATACATTTTAAATTTTTAACCTGTAGATGGAAGCAGTAAATTAATCAGAAACATCATCTACAAGACTACCCGGTATCTTATTCCTCTCCCTTGAAGAAAGAGATAAACAATTCTTCTGAAATGGTGAGGACCAGGGCCCGGATTTTAATGACATGTCATCTTTTTTTTTTCCTTGTATCCTATGCGATGCTCTTACATATATAAATCTCGGATATGACCTGCTGGTTACAGAAATGTAAATTTTATAGGTAATTTTTTGACATTTTTTGACATTTTAGGTTTAAGGTCATTTTTTTCATTTTGGGGGTAATTTTGGGGTAAATTTTTTGACTTTTAAGGGCATTTCTTGTCATTTTTGGCCATTTTAGAGAATTTTTCTTCATATGTTTTCTGAAATATGAATAACATGGAAGGGAAGTATTCTTTCTTTTCTCCTTTAGGTCATTTTTCTGGACTTTTTCGGTCATTTGATAGGTAAATTTTTTAATATTTTCAGGTCATCAAAATCCGGGCCCTGGTGATAATTATCTACCAGATTATACGGTTTCTTACTCTTGAAACTGGAAAGTATAGGCGACAAGATAACCCGAAACTTCCGTAACTATCTGCAAAACTGCACGATGTCATGCTATTTTTTTTTAATTGTTTCAGCATTTCAGGTCCATTACTTCGCGGGATTATTGCTATCATCAAAGTAACAGGGTCAAGGTAGTTCACCACCTCCCGTAGGAATATTTAGTTACCCCTCCGTCACACTTCAAAGGGAATGAATGCGGGACAGATCAGAAGCAGCGGGTATTCCTGTACTTGGCGACTTCAGATCGATTCCAGACGCTGAGTCAGCATATACAGATCTGTGGCAAAAATATAAATGTCTCTGACAAGGGATGACGTTCCGTGCAGATAAGTTCTTCCTCCAGCAGACTGTTTGTGCCCCTGAAAAGGGCCGTTGTTTTACTCACTGTTTCTACTGGGCCTGACTGGACTCAATTTCCTCTCCCCACCCGTTGGTCTGGATTATCTCCTTTCCTCAAATCTTCCTATACAATCAAACCATTCCTCTCCATACACATTTCAAGAGGTACGCCCTTCCGAAACGTCGATGTTCCAACACAGACGATTACAATCTGAACATGTAGGCTTACTGTGATGTATCGAATCTAGATCCCGTTACAAGGGAGCCTATACAGTTCCTGTCTGCCTCCTTCTGCCCCTATGTCTATGCCCCTTTCCTGCCTGTTTGTCTTTCTCATTATTCTAACTCTGAGCTTTTGTATGATTCCGAATAAATCTGATATTGTATTACGTTTACACTCCTAATCTGAACATGGAGGAATAAGGTTACTCTAAAACGTTGCTAATAATCTACTAGACTGCACTGCGTCACAACCCCGACGACAGCAATATCCATAAGAACTATTCGCACCCTTTGACGAAGCAGCCCATTTCAGTGCCACTGCTTCCCATTGGTTCGCCAGAAGTCCCGACTACCTATCTATGCACCCCGCTATCACATGCAATACTTCGCACTCGAAGATGGAGGCACTAGGCTACTTCTAAACACTGATATCTCTATACGGCCTCACATCCTATTATGGGATGAGCTTTTAGACCTGGTATCTGGGTTGCGTGCTACGAGAAGGCAAAACTAAGCCCCCCCCCCATACACACAGAGTTTGGCCTTCCGATCGACCTCACAGGCAAAACTTTCAAAGTTTTCCTTCTTCCTTTCCTTCCCCATACACGCGCAGATAAACCGGCAGGCTACATGCCACCGTCAAGGTCTTCCAGCCTATATTGCTGAGTCATACACGTCACGTGCTACGTCCTGCAGGTAGAACTGACGGAATGACGGGTTTCCTACAGTCCAACAGTCCCCATACAGGCGCAGATAAACCGACAGGCTGCATGCCACAGTCACGGTCTTCCAGCCTATAATGCTGAGTCACAAACGTCACGTGCTACGGTGCTGCAGGCAGAACTGATGGACTGACGGGTTTCCTACAGTCCAACAGTCCCCATACACGCGCAGATAAACCGACAGGCTGCATGCCACAGTCATGGTCTTCAAGCCTATTTTGCTGAGTCACACACGTCATGTGCTACGTCCTGCAGGTAGAACTGACGGACTGACGGGTTTCCCACAGTCCAACAGTCCAAACGATTGGCCGGCCGCCCGCACCACACACATCAGTTTTGCCTTTCAGTCTTCAACTGTGCAGGCCGAACGGGAGGCCAAACTGTGTGTGTGTGTGGGGGCCCTAGCGGGGCAGCGGTTGCAGTTGAATTGCGGGAGGGAAGGTGACGCACTCCAATCATTAATGGACAAGACCAAATCCACTGTGCATTCTGTTGAGAAGAGCTGAGGGCTTATTACTACCCCAGTAGAACCTGAGGGTGAAGAATGGAAGAACAGAACATTAGCGTGAAAGTTTAGCGAAATCAAGGGCGGATACGATCGTACCACGTGTCTGCTATCCTTTTAATAAAAGTGTATAATAAATGATGTGTTATACATAACGTAAGAGAGGGGTAGAAGTTTTAATGATTTCGGGGTGGGGGGAGAGAGAAACTTCCTTTATCAGGAAGCCATATTGTATGAAAAGTTAAACTGGCTAGAAAATTACCTGTCTGCGATTCAAACGCTATCTGGTACAGACCCCATAAATTAACAGAACGGTCACAAAGGCTTATGTGCGGATGCAGTGGATATTTTAAAACTTGAAATTGGCCCTCGGGATAAACAATTGCTGTGGGTGTTGCTACCTGCGCCTGCCTGGGGTGGAGGGGCATCCGGTCACATTGCTACTTTGAAATCGACGCTGTGAGAACTGAGCAAGTGGCTGTCGGACCCAATCGCTCAAATTGATGATGATTGATTGTTGCCTCGACAAACCAATCACCGGTATAAGAGTCTAAACAAAGTGCAGAGAAGAGGCCTGAGAAGGATAATAGATGGCACTAGTGTCTGAACGTCTCACCACGACCAAGCCTCTTATATTACTTACATTTTAACCTGACTTTGTTTCGCAACGAGACAAACAGATCCACCCTATGGTTTAGTTTACGGCGCCGTCAGTAGCTCAGTCCACGTAGCGTCGAATGCTGAATAATGAAACTGTAAAGATCCGAAAGGAAGAGATAGTTTCCTGAGGCTGTACCCCGGTATTTGTGTGGAGGACCCGAGGAAAGCCACGAAAGTACCGATGTCCCGCTAAATATCCCGACTGAGTATTTCCGGAGCATCACCACTACTTCAACCTGCTCGGAGGAAAGGTTTATGATAAACTCATGTCCGTGTGTGTGTGTGTGTGTATATGTCACATCTAACAAATTTTGAAACAGATTCTCATGAAATTTCATACAAAAATCACTCCTTTGTTTCTCTTCTCTTAATTTCCTTAACGCGGCCAGTAGAGCCAAATAATTTAATGATAAAAACCCCGTGGCCTGTAGTCCGCAAGCGAACTATACCGACCGAGCGACCGCCTCTTGTCGGCGAAGTTAGTACCAACTTTAGCGGGTAGAGGGTGTCGCGTCGTCAGCGCAATCAATCCTCAACGGCCGTTAATTATGGTTTTCTAGACCGGAGCCCCTATTTCCTTGAATTAACTCCCAAATTATCCTCATGAGACTGAGTGGACCCCGTTCCAGACTCACTACTTCTCAGAAAATCTGGTAGCGCCGGGAATCTAACCCAGGACCTCTGGATCTGTAGCCAGGAACTCTGACCACTAGACCACAGAGGGGGGTCAATTTAATGATTACACAGAAATGAACTGAAAGGAATGCGGAAGGAGGAGGTCGTGTGGTGAGGCACTATTCTGGTATTTACGTAATTGGCACTGAGGCAGACCACAAGAGACTCAGTCGAAACACGCAGTCTCTGAATAGTGATTTGAACCTGGGACCTCCAGAGTACGGGTCAGGACCATATTATTATGTGAAATCACACAGCTAGGAGTCCCTCAATTTATTATGTACTAGCATGAATAACATCTACTTGGAGATTGTGCAAACTTCTGAGTTGGGATCGACACTACTATTGCGGTAGGACCATAAAGTGTTGCGTGATAATTCATCTTCGAAACATATATTGAGTCTGTCTCCCTGGAGTAGAATAATTCTCGAAATATTTAGAGTCACTTGGCAGGTCGATATATTCCCGGTGTTTTCTACAGTCAGAAGGTTCATTACCGTGTCAGCAAGAGTCCGCCACTGGTCGCTATCCTGAGCCATATGAATTCAGTCCATACCACCCCATTCTAAGATCCGTTTTAATATTATCCTCCCGCATATGTTTAGATCTTCCTAGTGGTCCCTTTCCTTCTGGATTTACCACCAAAATCTCTCATACCCTATTTATTGAAAAACAGTTTTAATATTACAATATCTGCTCCTAGTTCTTGTAGTTTGTCCCTTCCTTTCACGTTTTCTAACCCTCGTCTTTTCCATGCGTGCTACACGACACCACCATCTTATCCTTCTTGACTTGATATGTCTACTGCATGGCGAGGAGTACAAATTATGAAGCTCTTCGTCGTGTAATTTTCTCCAGGCTCCTGTCATGTTCTCTCTCTTAGGGCCAAACATTCTCCTCAGCACACTGTCCTCAAACAGTCACTTCCCGTAATTCGAGTGATCAAGATTCACAGCCGTGTTATTGGTGAAATTACAATTTCGTATATTAAAATAAAAATTTTTATGATGATTTTATCCGCACAGTATAACTTAAGGGCGTGGAGAAATACTTCGAAAATGTACCTTAGACATTTCTTTCCAACCACACAACGAACATGCCCAAAGTAAATACTCCTAAGACAACATTAAGCCATGGTCGGATTTTCAAGCCCACAGTACGAAGTAAGAACGGGACAGAGCAGTTCCGTCAGGCGAGACATGTGCCACTTTTGAAGACAGAACGAGTCCATGAATTTCAATCGTTAGCAGCCAAAAATACTGCGAGGAATTAATCAAGTATGCAATAACTGAGAGCGAGGCTAGAGGTCAGGCCATCCGCTTGGTTGCTGCTGTTGGGTCGATGGGCTTAATTGTGATTCGGGTCTTAGCGCACGCACCTCCATGCCAGACGCAGACAGTGGTTGGAGGAACGCGCTACTTACGCAGGCAGATATAATGATTCTGGTGTGGTGATGCAACAAGACAACAACAACAACAATATCATCAATAACAGGAACAGAATCTAACGATAATAACAAACACAATAGCTAGCAAAACGAAACAATAACAGAAACACAACAAAAGCAATACAATAACAGTAGCACCAACAAGAACAAGAATGATAATACGAATGAGTACAACAAAAGCAATACAATAACAGTAGCACCAACAATAACAAGAATGATAATACGAATAGCAATAACAAAACAAAAAAATTAACCGTAGCAACAACAAAAATAATACAAAAGGTAACAAAAGCAACAAAAATAACCAAATAATAATGACAATAACAAAAACAAAATCAAAAGAACGAATATATCAATAGCAGTAACAAGAACAACAGACCAACGTGTTGCATTTGAGTTTCTCAGAATGGAGGCGATATATTCCTCCGAAACGTCGGACCCTTTCCGAAGTACACAACAAGACAACTCAGAAGTCCGTGCTTTTGTTGTGGTCTTCTGGAGTAAGTCACCACACAATCTGTTCGGTGGACAACGACATTCAGAATGAACCTGCTGCCTCCAGCTTCAGGGTAGTGTGACATATCCTGAAGATGGAGCCAATGACCTCCTCCGAAATGTTGATACCTAACTACCACATTGAAGAGGATTACACTATGTCATAACCAGGGCCCGCATTTTGATGGCCTGAAAATATTCAAAAAAGACCTATAAAATGACCGAAGAAATCCAGAAAAATGACCTAAAGGAGAAAAGAAAGAAAACTTCGTTTCCATGTTATTCACATTTCAGAAAACATATGAAGAAAAATTCCCTAAAATGGCCAAAAATGACAAGAAATACCCTTAAAAGTCCAAAAATTTACCCCCAAATTACCCCCAAAATGAAAAAATGCCTTAAACCTAAAAATGTCAAAAAATGACAAAAAATTACCTCTAAAATTTACATTTATGTAACCAGCAGCTCATATCCGAGATTTATATATTTAAGAGCATCGCATAAGATACAAGGAAAAAAAGATGACATGTCATCAAAATCCGGACCCTGCTGTTGACACATTCTGCGCTTTCACGGCTGTGGAATCCTCAAATCTTTTGAATCGACATCTGTTCGACCGATTTTCTACTGTAATTCCTGTCCGTCTATCTCTTGGTCTTCCTTTCTCCTTTTCTCCGTCCTTCGTCTTTCCCCTTTCCTCTTCACAATTTATCTAAATTTCCTTCCCTTTTTGTCCTTCATGTCATTATTAGTCTTCTTCTCGTGCTTCTTTCTTTTTCTTCCTCGTCTCTCTTCTTTTCATTGCAATTCTTTGGCTTCTTATGCGCCTTCTCCTTGCTTTGCTGTACAAGACATGACCAGGCCACCACAATCGCTTCGAACAGCCAACACTATGGCCGATCAATCAAAATCTGTTCCACGTATTGCCTTTCAAACCTTTCATCCAATTTATTCTGGGGCAGAGCATGTTCTGACTGCATCTCATCAAGTTATCGGAAATGCCTTTTCTACCCGCCACTGATTTCCTGCTCAATATTCGTAGCTCTCTATAATAATTTAAATCTTAGTAAGGGAGTTAACTTTTTTTTTCTAAATAATGACGTAGTTATAAAAACAAAATTAAAGCAACATATATATTTTTGAACACCATATTTCAAGTAAGGAGAAGAATTCCTCAACTTTCGCAGAACCCTACAGATGTAGTTCAGGCCTTTAAAAGCTTAACTGCCCAGTGAGTGTGTAAGAAGTCATTTAAAGAAACTAAATAGCAGTACTTGTTAAGAATTGTCTATTATGGAAATAAGAGCCTCAGTCAGTAATTACTTTATTCTGGATTTACAAACCTTTGTTGAGCCTTTTCTTAATCTACCACACAGTCAGTAGGAGTCTTTGGACGGGGATCAGCCCGTCGCAAGGCCTCTACCTATACACAGAGCAACACAAACACAGAATAAACGCACACAGACATCCATGCCTCTAGTGGAATTCGAACCCACGACCCCGGTATTAGAGCAAACGGAGACAGTACACGTCTTAGAGCGGGCGGCTACTGTGTTCGGCATGCTCAATAACTACACCCATACCCTGCAGCAGCAGCTGAAATATTTAGAAGGTAATTAGCCAGTGAGAGTTCTTTTGAAGTCTTAAAATAGACTTCAAAACGAATTGAAGTCAATATGTTCTGTCTAAAATAACTGTCATACGTCATCATCAGACAGTGACGTTAATCAATACGTCATCAGGAGAAAGTAACAAGGAACTTTATTTTCAGTGTAAGCTGAAAATCAAAATGGCCATATTGGAGACATCGTTAAAATCGTGGGACTTTCTTCCGTAAGATATACTAAGATATGACACAACGTGAGGGTTGTTTAAATAGATACTGTTTTGTGAAAATCTTGCGCTCAGAAGGAAATGAAGTATTTATAATATAACCAGGTAGCTATCTTCTTTCGAGAAATATTTAATAACGCAATGAAGTTACTACTTTGTGAACACCTTGTGTGGCGGGAACAAAGACTTTCCCCTTCAGCGTATAGCACTACCTGAAGTATTTAAGAGATCGAAAACAGCGGGTAAAAGTGTTCTGAAGTAATAAATATGAAGATAAAAAAGGTTACGTGGGATTTATGGTAGACGAAATGGCATTTGACAGATTTTCTCCGAATATTTGGGTTTCCCTTTTTTTTCTTTGGTACTACAGCCCCAGTGGGCCTAGGCCTACCTCCATGAACTTCTCCGTTCACTTCGGTTTTTCTAGATCTTACACATTCGGTAGGACTCCTTGGGCGGGTGATCAGCTCGTCGCAAGGCTTCTACCTGTACACAAACACAGAAAAACGCACACACACAAATTAATATCCATGTCCTCAGTGGGATTCGAACCCACGATCCCGGTTTCCAAGCAAGCGAAGACAATACATGCTCTAGAACGATCGGCTACCGTGACCGGATCGGTTTCCCTTAAAATTCTTATTCCATTAACTACCCCACATTCATTAATCATCTTACTATCTGACGCTACACAACCTCGTTACTAACAGCATCGTTAAACATGCAACTGAAAGTAGTGACGTAGTAAACACCGTACTTCGCGGGACCAGAGCGTCTGTCCACATCTATACACCGTCGAGGCAAATAGTGAGTCCAAATATTTCAGAAGTTACAGTTTCAATAACAAAATGAAGACAGTAGTTTGTGGACACCGTATGTCACGGAAACAAAACTCCCTGTATACACACAACATGTGAAGTGCGCAAGGGATAAATACTGATTACAATAGTTTGAAGTCATAAAATAATTTCATTACAGAATGAAATTAGTAGTTCGTGAACACCCTATTTGGCGGAACCAAAATCCTATCTTAATGTCCCCCCCCCCACACACACACACACACGCGCGCACACGCACGCACGCACACACACACACACTATATTGGCAACTGAGGTATCTAAGAAATAAATAACCTGTAGAGACGGTTTAGAATTCATGTTGTTTTAATAACGAAACTGTGTCAGTACTTTTGAACACCCTGTTCCGCGTAACCGGAAGCTCCGCTCAACATCTGAACAGAGGCAACCGGAATTTAATGCAATCGCGATAGGGGGCCCGACTTGCAAGTCGGACGTTGAAAAACGCGACGAGTTCACGACAGCGCTGCCACGCCATGTTGTTTAAATCTGCAGCTTGTTACAGCCGAAGTTTTAATATGGCTCCCTGCGCAGGAGGCCATTACAGCGCCGCCATTACACCCCGACATGGTTCTCGCGCTTCGCGAGATAATTAAACCGACCGCACCAGAATTCTTACCGCACCGTACATTTCCTAACTTGTATCTCTCCTGCTGAAGGAAGAGGCAAATCACAGCCTTGTCTGTAAAGTGGTAAGTTCGGAGAGACCCCGACGTTTCGGAGCAACATCGCCTCCATCTTCAGGTTTGAAGATTAAACCAAGCATATAATCAACATCTGCGCTCAACCATGATTCCTACTTCATCTTGTCTTCAACCTTGGAGATGAGGTGATACATTCCTCCGAAACGTCAGGCTCTCTCCAAATTACAAGGCGTTACAACCCAGAAGAGCGCACTCTCAAACCACCACAGTCACAACTTCACTGCGTTAAAAGCGACGGCAACAAGCCATGAAGACGTATGGGGGAGTGGAGATATAGCTCCAACATTCTTAACTTGGGAACTAGACGGAAGTGAGTGGTCTGCTTCACGTCCCTATAACTTTACTCCCGGGGGAACAACCTCTGGTGCCCATTGGATAGGAATTCTGGACGTTTCGGAGAAGAGAAGAACCACTTTCCTCTGCCGGAAAAAGAACCCTGAGATACCGGTTGTCCAGTTTGTTACCCAATAGCTACACCCACTGACCACCAGATGGCAGGCAAAACTGTAACGCTACCACACACAATGCAGTATTCATGAGGCGTGCATGGAGTTTAATAGTGGCGCTGTTCTTGTTGTAAAGCATTCCTCTGTACAGGGAATAGACCAGTGGATTAAAAGGAGACTGATGTACGTATGTGGATGATTTGCACTGATAAAGGTGCATCTTAGAATCCGCCCACGAAATCATAACGACCTTGAATTCAGGAACACTTGCAGACAGGAACAGAGACAACGCAGTAATGAAACGAGACGTCATAATGTAGTACACATACATCACTGGCATCTTTCAAAAATTTTCAATGGCTCTTCCAGCCCATTCAGGGCCCTGGCCTTTTTTCAGTTCCGTAATCATTTTACACGGTCGGTAGAACTCCTTGAACGAGTGATCAGCCCGTCTCAAGAACTCTACCTCAACACAGGAGGATATAAATACAGACTAGACGCATACACACACCAAACATGCATGCTTTGTGTGGGATTCGAACCCACGAGCCCAGTGTTCGAGCGAGAGAAGGCAGTTCATGCCTTAGACCACGCGACTACTGTGACCGGCATTCTTTCAACTTGACTCGTATGAAAATGAGAATAATAGATAGATAGATAGATAGATAGATAGATAGATAGATAGATAGATAGATAGATAGATAGATAGATAGATAGATAGATAGATAGATAGATAGATAGATAGATAGATAGATAGATAGATAGATAGATAGATAGATAGATAGATAGATAGATAGATAGATAGATAGATAGATAGATAGATAGATAGATAGATAGATAGATAGATAGATAGATAGATAGATAGATAGATAGATAGATAGATAGATAGATAGATAGATAGATAGATAGATAGATAGATAGATAGATAGATAGATAGATAGATAGATAGATTTCAACTTCACGGCTCGGCCGTTTTACTCCCTGAGATAGGGTCCCCAGAGCCCGAGCCATAGCTCAAGCGGTTAGTTGCTGGCTTCCCACCGCGACGGCCCGGTTTCGATCCCGGGTCTGGTCAAGTGGGATTTGTGGTGGACAGAGTGGTGTTGGGGAGGGTTTTCTCCGAGTACTTCGGTTTCCCCTGCCAATCTTCATTCTACCAAATTCTCCATCATCATAATCACCCGGGGCAGGCTACAATAGACCAATCAGTGGCCGCCGTGCCGAGTGGACCCAGTTGGACTCCACCCCCCACTAAACGTATTAAAAAAACAATTATGGTCCTCAGTACCCCCTAGTTAGTGGGATTGTTGGACTCTTGTTTGGTCTGGAACCTGTGAGAAACAGAAAGTTACTTTACCCCTTTCAGGAATATAATCCGAATTCCTCTTCGTCCATTCGGTAACTTAGCATACCGACTGATCTATCCCGACTCCAGAAATAAGAAAACTGTACAGAATTTTTGTGTCAAAGTCTTTTGGAAGGTATCTAGCCTATGGGATGGTAGGATAATGTAGCTTAAGCAGGAAGTACAGACGGAGTACGGACAGCTGATTGGCCGCCCACGGCGGTAATAAAACGAGGTAGAAGGAACGGAATTAACATCACGTGACGGCTGACCCAAGCACTCTCCTAATCCGACATTTGGAACAAGTTTCGTGCCGAAGTAGCTGGATGTTTCGCGGAATGTCCGCCTGCAGAGCGACACGGGGCGACGGGCAGGATTTCCCCATCCAGTGCGGCCCACTATTCACACAGTGGCGGCTCGTCATGTCCTTTGCTTTCTCTGGATATTCTTTTCGTCTTTGTAGTTGACCGCTTAGGTTCTGAAGTTTCTATGGGCGATGAACCATGTAAATATGAGGATGATATCCGACGCTTCGGGCATTATCTACGTCTCCATCAGCAGGGGTTGATGTCATGAGTCCTTGATCTCCTAGCTGTAAACGTTGGCACAGTGGACAGTAACATTCTGTGGTTGGAGCAACATCTTATTTCTTTGGAAACAATGTATATATATGAACTACATCCTAGTCACTGGAGAAAGAAACAAGAAAAACACGTTAATGGATGACCATTTTGTTTCCCCATGCGCTCAAAAATAATTTCTGAAACAACTTTACCTTTCCGGGAAGTTTTTATTATGTCATCATTTTCAAAACCTGTCTACAGTCATAACTAGTGTGCTGTTATAACAGCAAAGCGGCAGAACAGTTGCAATGGAAGCCTTAAGCTGCCTCTGTATTCTCTGTGGCTGGAAGTCTGTATGCAGCCGGAAATCCCTGCAAACGGCCAAAGCAGTTTCTTTTGGTTTTCCTCTGTCTTCAAGCGAAGGAAGGGATTGTTCCCAATTTCTGTAGTGTGCTCCTCATGCAGACTCCACCCCCTCACCCATCTGAGCTCCACGTAACTAAATTCCTTGCTCTGAAGGCACTTAAAGAGACAGGAGTGAACTGAGGAAAACCACAAACAACCTCAGTCGGTTTCCTGGCCGAGATATAATCCCGGTAACAACAGAATACGAGGCAGAATGTAGCTACAAGACCGCGATATTCACTGGTTCTTAGGATAGTAGGATGTATTTGTGTACATTGGTTTAAGCTGGCTGAGAAAAGAGTTTAATGACTGCCTCTGTGGTCTAGTGGTCAGAGTTCCTGGCTACAGATCCAGAGGTCCCGGTTTCGATTCCCGGGCCCTTCCAGATTTTCTGAGAAGTAGTGGGTCTGGAACGGGGTCCACTCAGCTTCGTGAGGATAAATGAGGAGCTACTTGCATGCAAAAGTAGCGACTCCGGTCTAGAAACCCCAGATTAACGGCCGTGGGGATCCGTTGCGATGACCACGCGACACCCTCTATCCACTAAACCTGGTACTAACTTTGCCGACAAGAGGCGGTCGCTCGTTCGGTACAGTTCGCTTGCGGACTAGAGGCCACAGAGGACAGAGTTTAACGGCGAAGAACCAGAACTTATTGACGTTTAAGCAACAGAAACGATAAGAGACGCACTCGACGTCTGAAGGGGACTTATCTGAGACTATAAAAAGGAACTGTAGTCTGTGATGTTGGAACCTGAGTGTACGCAAACCAAGAACACGGAACAGCATTGGGCAGACAGAAGGGACGTGAACTGGGCTGAAATCCGCTCCAAGCCACAAGAGTGGATGACCAGCAGTCTCTTTCCCAGATTAAGAACGTCAGAGATGCTCTGACATGAAACAAATCGAAGCTTCATGCGATTTATGTGTTACGAAACCGAGTAAGTGTAGCTCAAATTATAGCACTTGTAACTCGTATTTTGAAAGTGCTCTGTTTGAATCTCGGCTGAGATACCGATATATGTAACTGATATATTTCATGATTTTCTTCAACCTTTCCATGTGAATGCCAGGATAATAGTCTTTTCTTCAATATTGTCACGTATGCAGGGTTATGACCAGTAATTACGGGGTCTGATTGGATGATTGGATTTATTGACACGTCTTTTACAATCAGGCTTAACCATAAACAATTTACAATAACTCAATCCGTGTTCTAAATCTGCCTTCACTAGACGTTGCTTGGTAACGGGTCTCAACAATGGAGATTCTTCAGCTTTTGTGGTCACGCCGGTGCCAGTTGTTTAACACTCCACAATTGAACTCTCAACTGAACTCAACTAATGAATTAAACTCCCAATTATGCTTCGATTCTCGTTATATAGGCTCTGTTTGAACGTCACGGAAAACACGTTCACGTGTCAGAATACGTGTTCATTGGCCTGTTACCCAGCACTGGGCATGGAACTGACCACATAGTAAATACCTCTTCTGTTGTCAGAATGCGTGTCTATTGGCCCGTTTCACAGCAATTGGGCATGGCAAGTACCACATAGAAAACACTTCTACTAATACCTTTGCTATTGTTGCGTGCGTATTTCGGGCGTTGCCTACATGTCACAATATAGATTAAGAGCACGTTCCATATAACATTTTTTAATATGAATAAAACCCTTACAAATTTCGGACCGTATCGGCCCTCATCAGAAGGTAACCAACACTTCAAAAGGAAATACAGGGTGAATCGTATAGAACTGGCCCGATGAATTTGCTAATAATTCCGCGGGTGATGCATATAACCGCTCACAATTACGACATAATAATCCGTGGGCCGTGCTGAGTCGATTGGTGTGCGCATGATCCAGCAAGTGGCAGCCCTTATGCCGCAAGGTCAAGGACAATCCCTAAACGTGTCTGCAGTGCGCAGGCGACAGTCATGGAGTACACTGTTGAACAGTGAGTGTTTCTAGTGCCTACTTGAAAAAGGCGGACACTTTCAACCCCTGCTCTGATCACGGCACACAATCCAAGATAAGATATGTGTAAGTTACTTTAATATCTGTATGGTATATTTTATATTCCAGCTCATTTCGTCAGGCCGGTTCTATATGAATCACCCTGTACTTTAGAACTGACATATGCATATGTTCTCTTAAAAGGGCCTAAAGCAATATGTGTTAAGAAGCAAAGAGTATATGTTTCAATCAATTCAAAATCTTTTTATTTGGTCAATGGGCTCTGCGACATTCGTATTTCATTACCGTCTGCACGCAAATGTCTTGTCTTCCTTCCACTTGTTCTTCCATATCATTGTTTACTACTGTTCAACCACTAGACGCTATATAGAGTTACTGAAATAGTCGACAAATTAGCTTCGAATAAATAAATTCTGCATTTTGTCCTAAAAGTAAACAGCGACTGTTTCCCTAAACAGCATTAACCGGTTGGGTTTCGTAGCGGAGACGTAATGTGTTTCCTGTGAGGTACGGACGGGGTTTTATATATTATTTAGGAGAAATATTTGCTTTAAAAGGTTAAATACTTCCCTCTTGTGCCAGCATGTGACAAATATCGAGATACATCGAATCAAACACGCAAATCAACAAGATAGTGATCAGAGAGAGAGAAGAAGAGGATAGATACCCATTGAATTAGACGTGCGGGTCACGTGGTAGTGGTGATCCCCCCGACTTACTGCGAGGATCGTGTTCGTGATAGTATATCCACTTCCTCGCACTCCAGTGGCATCTGGGGACTATCGCCGCACTGCAGGTACGCTGGCCCGAACGTAGTGATTAGAGCGGAAGCGGGAAGGGAGTATCGCTGGAGCGCCCCTAATATCTTGCATCCATTCTTTGTGAATTCCAGCATACCATTGGCTAAGTTCCATTACTGATAAACAAAATAATTGTATATTTTTAATGTAAGAGCAGGCACGTACGAACCAACTAACGAATTCCATATATAACCTTTAGAGAAGATAACAGCTCCTCAGCCACTGCAGAAGTCGCATCATTTTACAGAACCCAGAGGTTCTTTACGTATGCACCACTGGATCCCTTCCTAAGGCACACGTATCCAGTCCACGCCTTCAGTACTGTATACTTAATAACCATTTTATTACTTTACTTTCCTTGTTTTCAAAAATATAAGTAGTCTTATGTGACCACCATGCTGTCTGCAGGTCTCCCCTGCATGGCTGAACCGATCTTTAAGAAACTTTGTATGCACATCATGACACCTGAGACAATCTCAACAGTGTATTTCATAAATCTCTCCCATTAGTCTGTGTGTTTGTATGTGTATCCCTTTAGCGTTGCTAGGCAACGGCTCGGCATAAACGTTACCGCTGCAACGAATACACGCGCAATAATAGAATAACTGTTAGATGCGTCATTTCCTATGCGATCCTTGTCTTATCAAAAGAAAGTAGACGATCAGTTCTTCCAAGAACTTATTGTAATGTTGTTCACACCTCCGCGGTAAGGTTTTCTGAACAGTCTCTTATCTTCAGGTTTCTTGACCAAAATTGTGTATGTATTTCTCTTTTCTGCAATATGTGCCTCTTTCGTCATTCCTGGTTTAACCATCTTCATAATATTTGATGTACAACTAATTTCCTGAAGATTACTTCGGAACGATTTAACGCCACGTAGTCTGAAGTGTTGTTACCGACGTTTCGGAGAAATATACTACTTGAATCCTTAATTCACAGCCCTGAAAACCTCAAATGTAACTATGAAACTCCTCAGTATGGAGTTTTCTTCGCCTTTACGCTAGCCCTCCACTTTGAGTCAAAATATTCTCCACAGAAACCAGTCCCCAAACAAGGCCACAAACTGGACTGAAGTCCTTTCTGCCCTAAGCCTTCCAGTTCTGAACTAGTACACTGGAATTTCACTGCAATATTTGCGGTCTTGCCAACTATTTCCACACTTTTCCACTACATCTGGCTGACGATGTGTGAGTAATGCCTAGCATTTATTAGGAGGAGACATCTTGGATATCTAGCGGCTTTAAGGATCATTGCGTTCCTGCACACAGTGGCTGTAAGTAAGGAGTGCAGGCAGTACTCGCCCTTACGGACTCTTACGTTCCAAAACAGAGATCGTGAAGCGAAATTTCGTAATGCGAATCCCTATTAAGAATCCTATCTTCTGGGATATAACGCCGTGTAGTCTGTTGGAAAGTCACGTGACGGTTCGGAGGAAGATTTTTCTTCAGCTTTCTGCCTGCTTGGCTTACCCTTCGACGATGAAGATGGTGAAGATACATTACTCCGAAACGTCGGTCGCATTTCAACAGACCACACGGCGTTATATTCTAGAAGGTAGAACACTTCATAAAACCTACCAATCGCTATCTCCCATAGGCACAATATTTTATTTGGGGGTGAAGTTTCCAGACGACGAAAACATGGCCAGAAATAGATATCACGTAATTTGTTCCCTGAAACTAAACATACACGTTTCCGAAACAAATTATTAAATAAATATTAAAGGTAAAAATAATCTATTTTTAGACTTAATTAAGCAAGAAGCCATGCAGACTAATGGGGGAATAGAGGAATAGCTCCACAATTCTTCACCTCGGCACGGGGTGGAGGTCAGTGTTCAGCTTCACGCCTCGGCCACTTTAACCCTGAAGATATAACTCCAGGTACTCCTTGCATAGAAGGCTGGACGGTTCCCAGTTCCGGCCTGGATGCTATTAAAAAGAGAATAATAGATGACTCTGTTAAGAGACGAACCGCAAATCTTTCCAGCCCGTAGCCTAGTCACTATACCAACTGAGCTATCAATTCTTTGTCTCTTGTATTGCAGTGTTCTGTGTCTAGGCAAAAATTATACATGACACTTCTCTGGTTCCCTGTACTGTGTTGCGCTATCTTCACACACGGCCTCAGGCTTACCTTCCCTGCAAGTGTAAGATTTCAGAGCATGGTTTGTTCTGACACAATTAAACTGTGGGTGATTCCCTAACATCAATATAAGTTTCCAGAAAATGTATGTTAATGGACATAGTACACTCCGACACTGGGGTGAAGAGAGGCCTATCTGTGCGCTCTACTAGAACTTTGCTTCAAGTGGCTGGTATTCATTCACTCCACTGTCTGTTATAAGAGAGATTGTTTCCTCTGTAAGTACGCCATTTGTCTAGGCACCGCATACACTAGCGCTGTTGTGAGACGACTGTAACGGACAGTGTGAGAACTAAAACAAGTGAAGGTGCAGCAGTATTTATCACATGACGCGCGGGCGATCTGTCTTCACTCCCAGCGTCTGACTAATTAAAGCGGACCGCAAGGAAAGCACCACAACCGATGTGTCACGAGCGCCTGAGCCTACCCCAGAGGTAAACAGTATTTAAAATACCTTTCACACTATCTCACATTACACTTTTTTTTTCATGGAAAAAAAGGAAAGTATATCACGATATAATTCTGTATTCTAACCCTTTACGCGGTAACGAAAATGTGAAGCTGTCCGTGTTTAATTAATCAAGCACCAAACCACGAGGATACATGGGGGATTGGAGGTATATCTCCACCATTTCTAAATTCGGGAGTGGATAGACTTAAGCGGGTATCTTTACGCCCCCACTGTCTTACTCTCTGGGGAAACAGCCCCACATGACCCATTGGATAAGGGGCTGAGTGGGCCTCAGGGCCGACCTGGACACTGTGGAGAACAGCGAAACTTTTTGCCCTACCAGGAATCCAACCCCGATCTATCGATCGTACAGCCTCTAGTTTTGTCACAATATTTATTCTGCTACTCTTCACAGCTCTCTCCTCTTTAATGGCTACTGGGAACTCTATTTGCCGCATGCTTCGGCGTTCAATATTTCGCTCGCACGTTTTATAGGTTAAATTTTATCCTCAGTACAAATGTCTGTAATTAAACGTCTCATCCTTGTAGCAAACTCCGTGTGTTTTTTTGGAGATAGGAACCTAACTATCGTCAAGACTACACGGTGTCATGTACTATAAGGAAAGGATCTTCGTGGTCACCAGCGTGAGAACAATTCTTTCCTGATGATGGCGGCAGTAGTTTGATGCTACATATTCGTACCAACCTACCAGACTGCATGGCGTCACATCCCAAAATACACTAATTGCCATAGCCAATTTATTGGGAATAAACGTGCTGTGAATACTGGGGCACTATATTTCTCTGAAACGTTCATACCTTTCTAATCAGAGTAAACGGTGTCACATCCCAGAAGCACGTAACGTGAATTTATTATTCTCACATCCTTTCATCTCGAAAACAAAATTATTAACTTCTATGAATGTTCACAGAGGCAATAGTGGGCAAAATTAACGTAACATTAAAGTAACCAGAAACATTCAAGTAGCTTTTATGATTCCCTTTTGTCATAGAAATTAGTTTCAGGAGTTAATAATTGCATTTATCTGTCAAATAAATAAGACAGGTCGTCATAAAAGTCAACATATTGACGGGAAATGTCACTTGGATGTCACGACAGATCCCAAATTTGCGGTTTTCATACTCTAAGTTGTGTGGTCGTTTGTGGCGTATTTTTTGTCGAGATGTATATCGATATATCGAATCGCAGCCGACAATGATCTCATTTGAGCGTCACTAAGCCGCTCATGATTCGATTGGTGCCACGATATTCATTTCCAACGTCTGTTTCTGACTGCTGTCGGTGCGTTACTTCATATTTCATGTCTGCACCGTGTAATAGTCAATATATCTTGTACAGGACCACGTGATTGTAGGTGTCACATGTGTTTAAAACATGGGAAGCTGTCAGCGCGACTGAAAGAATGTCATGATAACGTCACGTGTCGAATTATGCTTTACACACTTTGGACTGGATGTGAGCATATGAGTGTGTGCGAGGTGTTAGCTCTAGTTACCTTATGTTTTGTTATTATCGAGCGGTGCAGAGGTACCGTTACGTTAAGTTCACGCACGCACACACACACATATCTATATACAGGTATACAGTCAGAGTCCATAGACTGCGAACCAAGTTGTCTCATATCTTGTGCAGAGAAATTTGCGCAAGAAAGGTCCTGTATAAGTACAGCGAACCCTCGCTACTCCGGAGTAATGAGGAGGGAGTGGTCATCCGATTTTTTTTCCCTT
>NW_019718639.1:1162240-1165874 GCF_002891405.2 Cryptotermes secundus
AATTCAGTTCGTACCTCACAGGAAACAGATCCGAACCCACGATCCCGGTTTCCAAGCGAGCGAAGACAGTACATGCCTTAGACCGCTCGGCTACTGTGACCGGCAGTGTATAAGAATAATATATAAGAATTCAGTTCGTACCTCCAGGAAACAGATCCGAGCCCACGATCCCGGCTTCCGAGCGAGCGAAGACAGTGCATGCCTTAGACCGCTCGGCTACCGTGACCGGCTGGTCATCCGGATTAGTGAAGCAAAATGTAGCACTAAAACGCAAAAACTGAAACAAATAAATGAAAAATTTAATGATATACGCAGTGCTGATGAAAATAAATCACTGTAGAGCTTTTATTTAAAAACTATGAAAAAACAGTACATTTATTCATCGATAGAAGATTCGGAAATTGTATTTATTTCTGAATGTAATAATGTAGGTCTGAAGAAACCGTCAAGTGACTCATTTGCCTTCCTAAATGCCGTGTGTCTTTTAAAGTACGTACTCAACTGTTCGCAGCATTTATCATGTAGAATATCGTCTTCTGGGATGTGGCGCTGTACAGATCTTGTGTGATTCGACGTTTCGGTGGAAAGTATCGCCTCCTTCTTCAGGGTAGAAAAAATCCGCGAGCGAGGAACCCACCTGCTAAAACGGTTCCTCGAGGGCGGATTTTTCTACCCTGAAGATGGAGGTGATGCGTTCGTCCGAAACGTTGGTTCACATAAGCTCTACACGGCGCCACATCCCAGAAGACGGCATTCTTCATAGTCACCGCCGTGAAAACCTCAAATCTTACGAAGTATTTTTCATTTTGCGCATGTAGGTTCGGATTATCCGACATCTGGATGAGCTGCAACTGAATTAGGGAGGGATTACTGTTGTTATTGTTGTTATTGGAGAGGGTGGGTTTCCCCATGCACTTAGACCAGTATTGGTCCATTGTGCGTCCCCCTGTGATATTCTACCAGTCTCTATTCCCTACCGGTACTGGCGCGTGCCATCAGTCCCGACTCAGCCAGCGAGTTCGGCCTCTACGGGCTCAGCGGTATCTCGATGCTTCCCCCAACTACCAGAGGCGTTAGAGACTACTGTTGGGCGGGAAATGTCCTGAATTTCGCTCAGAGGTCCCCTTGGGACATGAGGTTCTTTTTACGTGCCGTAAAGCTACGACACGGGACCCATGGCTTAAAGTCCCTCCCGGAGGACTTGTTCCCTGAATTTTTCCGACCTTAAAAATTCCACGACCTCCGCCGGGTTTGAACCCGGCTATGTCAAAAATGGCATTTAGTAACATCCTAATGTTGACGTAATGGGCTACGTCACTCACTGACGATGACGCAATTTTGTTCTTATAGTACGAGATGTATAACACAGACCACAGTCCCGCGTCATGATTTTAATCAAAATAAGCAACATAAAATTTAATAATTTGGTTATTGATTGTATCTCACAAATTTATTCCTGTGAAACAGAAATTCATATTATTAATAATTTTAGAAACAGACCCTACATCGCAGAAAATACAAACCGTCTTCATTACTAATTTCAAGCGGTTAATGATGTTTACGAAAGTAAAAAAGCTGCCTGTGCTAGAGCTGCGCTGCTCATGGCTGTGGTTACGATGACTATTATCTCCTGAAACGTGATGCCGTGCAGTCTGGTAGACAGTAACGAAGGAGAAGCCTGCGAGTTCTACACGGACGGCTATGACAAGAGGACCTGACTGCAAGAAGCTGTTAGAAGCCGTTGTCACGGAACGCTTGGTTAATACAAAGCAGGCTGGAAGCAGCTTAGCATGTGCTAGAAATTTATAAAGTGTGGAGATTATCGGGAGAGCTCTAATTATTTGTAGTTTCGATTGGTGTCAATAATCCAATATCCAATACGTACCACGTCTACAGCTCAACCCCTAAGACGTGACATTATTATTATTATTATTATTATTAAGCTTCAGTGATTCAGTATTGAGGGGGTGTGTTTCCCCATGCACCGCGACTGATAGTCTACTGTACATCCCCCTTTTAATTTCTACCGTCTCCATCCCCTACCGATACTGGTGCTCGCTATCAGCCCCTTTCTGCCAGCGAGGTTTCTACCCTCTAGTTGGCAGTGGTATCTAATAGTTAGTCCCTCCTCTGGCAGTGGTACCTAATACTTACCCATCTATCTGAAGCATTGGAAACTATTTGGGCGGGAAACTTTTTGGCCTAATTTAGCTCAGAGGCTTCCTAGAGGCATGAGGTTCTTTTACGTGCCGTAAAGCTATGACACGGGACCCACGGCTTAAAGTCCGTCCCGGAGGACTTGTTCCCTGAATTTTTCCGCCCTTAAAAATTCCACGACCTCCGCCGGGTTTAACCCGCGTACCTTGAGTCATGAGGTGGGAACGTTACCCCTAGACTACGGAGGCCGCTATTATTAAGCTTACTATCGTTAAGTCGTAATTGGCTCAAAACAGTCGGTATTTATAAGTGATTACTTTTCCATTTTCCATCATTTACCCGACTACACGCAACCCGAAAGAAGGCATCACTGAGTTAAGTGCTGTTTCTAATCGAGGACTGAATATTTCAGGCAGGTCTTAAGCAGGACTGTCCACTGCTCTCCATTATTCAACCCCCGTGTCACCCTCTTGCTGCACGAGCGATTACTCAACTTGTCCCACCAAGGTCTGCCCTTCGAACTCCTGACAATCTATCACTAAGAAATCTTGGGTGGGGCCGACCTATTAAATTGACAAGACTCGTAGGGATAGCAATTAAGAGAGCTATTAGTTTTAGAAAACTGACATTTCTCTAACCACTTCAAGGGCGAAACTCATTTATCCCTCTGACATAATTTGACGGCTAGAACCCGCATTAAGCCCCTCCCTTAGAGTGACAGCTGATACAGACTTAAGAATCGGCCTGACCAGACAAAATCCTGAGAGACAACAAAGCCTTGCAGTAAGACATGGATGTAGCTCTGTGTTCCTAATTTGGTAGCTTAGACCTTGTCGTGGTCAGCTAATTCCGACTGGACGAGACTAAAGCAGATTGTGACTACGTCGTCTCAGTTTCACGTGATCAGAGATCACATTACTTGTATTCACATTATCACCATTATTAATACACCATATCACCGAGAAGTTAGCACTAACAGTGACGGTTCTGACACTGATCGGGAGGGGCTAGGGTACAATTTATCTGGGACACCATATAATATTACTGAGGTCATTCGTGTTTTTCTCGGTCCCTTCAACAGAAGGCTGGGATAGTACGCTGAAATGGGCTAAGACTTCGTACCATTCGGCGCTATGTAATCTGCAATACTAACAGCATAGCCAGATCCAGCCCATGAGTCACGGCGAGACACTTTCCCTGAGGCCTATCACATAGCAGCTCCTTGGAAAATAAGTTCGCAGTAATATTAAGGACTGTTTGTGTTCCGCAGCTTTACATTTATTTTTAACTAATTCTGTGGCCTGTAGTCCGCAAGCGAAATATACCGACCGAGAGACCGCCGCTTGTTGACGAAGTTAGTGCCAAATTTAGCGGATAGAGAGTGTCGCGTGGTCAACGCAACGGATCCCCACGGCCGTTAATCTCTGGTTTCTACACAGGAACATTTATTATTATTATTATTATTATTATTATTATT
>NW_019718639.1:1166118-1172149 GCF_002891405.2 Cryptotermes secundus
ACTACACTAATAGCAGCAGTAGTAGTAGGAGCAGTAGCAGCATTAGCATCAGTAGCCTTAGCAGCAGCAGCAGCAGCAGCAGCAGTAGTAGTAGTAGTAGTAGTAGTAGTAGTAGATATCATAAATTCCTGCAAAACTTCTCGGAAGATTTTTAAGGGGCCACAGAACGTGCCGATTAAGTTGAGGATGGAAGGACAAAATTGAAATTCGTCTGAAAGAGGTAGTTTGTGTGTGAACTAGATTCATCTGGCTCGGGATAGGATGCAGAGGAATGCTCTTGTGTGCACTGTGCTGAACCTTCGGTTTCCATAAAAAGCGGGGATTTCTTAACTATCTGAACGAACACTAGCTTCTCAAGAAGGATGTAATTTGTAATCATTGACTCCACAGGGAACATTCGGCATGAGTACGCTAACAGTCGCTTAGCTACACACGAGATTTCGGATCCCGAATGTTCATTACCACAACAAAAGATCACGTCACTTGTCTGTGTCCTATAGGAAATATATCTAGTATATACCCACACAACCACATATGTTACAGCTTCAAGATCCATTTTAATATTATCCTCCTATTTAAGCATTAGTGTTCTGAATAAACCTATGTTTTCTGATTTCCTGACTAAAATTTTACACGCATTTCTCATTTCCCTCAATGAATGTACACACACCCTCATCATTATTAATATGATTTTTTTTCTTGGCACTACAGCCCCAGTGGGCCTAGGCATACCTCCATGAACTCCGTTCAGTTTGGTTTTTCTAGATCTTACACATTCGGTAGGACTCCTTGGGCGGGTGATCGGCTCGTCGCAAGGCCTCTACCTGTCGACAAACACAGAAAAACGCAGACAAACATCCATGCCCTGAGTGGGATTCGAACCCACGATCCCGGCTTCCGAGCGAGCGAAAACAGTGCATGCCTTAGACCGCTCAGCTACCGTGACCGGCTATTAATATGATCACCGCAATAATATTTTCTGGAGAACGCAACGAGAAGATAGTTATGAAAAGTAAATATAAATTATTGCGAGAGGAAGTGAACGGGCTAGTCTACTTCAAGGAGCTCAGCAATCCTCTCTTACGGCAGTAAGGATCTGGGCCAGGATTCGAACCAGAGACAAACTGAATTAAGAAAAATAACGGCACCCAGCCAATCGCGACTCGATCTCTGGTCCAACAGCAGCCTCCAACCCAGGCTCTGTTAGTATCAACATAACACAAAATATTTCCAAAGTACATCTGGAAGTCGACCCTCGTACCCTGGNGGGGGAATCTGGTGAGGGCCGGGTCTTATTATAATGTTAACAGCATCACGTCTTAAGGGCCTATATGGAAGCAAACTGGGAAAAAGTTTGTGCATGCAGATAACATTTTATTGCCCTATTCCACGTATTGCACTGGCACGCCGATAGACCGGTATCAGTGGCGTGATGAACTTATCCGAAAAATTTGAAATTGCAAGCCAGTAGTTGTTATGGTAATATCTCCTGCTGGGTTTCCTAACTACGTCTTTTCGTAAAAGATATAATGATATCAGTGGCGTGCTGCATTGGTGTGTCGACCTTGAAATTATGCTAGTTTTTAGAAGGAAATATTGCTTCTATTGTTTTGCAGTGATGTTTCTTTTGTTTAACAGATATATTTATAACAGTGGCGTGCTGCATTTATTTGAAGTTAAAATTTCTAGCCAGTTTTTTGAACAAAATATTTCGTATATAGTTTGTTAATTCGTAACAGGCCGACATTAGTGGCATGTTGTGATAATTTTGAGTTTCAAGCCGGATTTTTAAGTGTTTGGTATATATATTCTCTTTTTATTGCATTTCTTCATATCAGACCGTTATCAGTGGTGCTGTGCACTTATTCCAAATGTTTAAATAACTCACTTTTTAAATAAATGATACCTACAGAGTTCTATAATTATAGTTCTTCGTAAGAGACCAGTGTCAGTGGCGTGCTTAATTTACTTGAAAAGATTAAATAATTCAAGCCATTTTTAAAATAATTGTTTCGTATATTTGACAGTTCCAATTTTTGAATGAATGAATGAATGTATGCCTGTATAAGGGTGGGACTTCTCGGCCCTTGCACCGCGACCTACAGTGATCTATTGTGCTTAGTCACGTATAAACCGATATCAGTGGCGTTCTGAATTTACTTTAAAATGTTAAGATCCCATGAGGACCTTCATAACTTGTAATCTTCTCCAAGTATAATTTGAATGATCAAGTCATGGAGGATGAGTGGGCCGAGCATGTAGCACGAATGGGGGAGAAGAGGAATGCATATAGGATATTGGTGGGAAAGCCAGAAGGAAAAAGACCACTGGGAAGACCAAGGCGTATGTGGGTGGACAATATTAAAATGGGTCTTAGAGAGATAGGATGAGATGGTGCGGATTGGATTGATCTGGCTCAGGCTAGGGACAAGTGGAGGGCTCTTGTAAACACGGTAATAAACCTTCGGGTTCTATAAAATGCTGGGAAGTTTATGTGTGTTATTTTTCTGTTGTCTTATTGTAGTAACACTGCCATCGGGTGAAAACCCATTTGCCGCTAAATAATAGTAATAAAAGTAAGAAATTTCGAAGAATACGTAACGAAGAACTTAGTGATTTAAGAATGCCATCAAGAATTCTAAAGGTACTGAAATTTATGAGCTTCTATGGGATAGACATGTAACTAAAACTGGGGTGACAGGAAAACGTTACAAATCTTAGACGGAAACTCATCTGAAACCATTATTTGCAAAACCTAGAAAGAGATGAGAGGTGGACGAAACTCGTTCAGGCTTATGCATCACTGACAAATAACGTATATCAACACAGTTAATACCTAACCCCGTCATTGGGTAAGATACTGGGCCAGTTCAATCCACTTCCAATCCTCTTCGCCGTATTCAAATTGACGGTTTTGAGCTCCAGATTATCTTAATTTGGGGATTCCGCCTTCAGCACAAAAATAAAAATTAACCAACTAAACTGCTCACATTGGTTTTATGTGATAGTTGCTACATGTTTCAGTAACCAGGTAACCAGGAACTGACATGACGTACTCGCCCACACAGACGTAATACTCAGCACAACTTATTGGGGGGAACAAATCAAGGCGACATACCCAAGAAGACAAGTGAGAAAAAACCAAAAACTAATAACATCATGAATAGCTTCTATAAATATAGTATAACAGCGAACCCCAACCTACAGTGGGGGACAAAAACAACATATAATTGTACATTAAACGACAAAAGAATTTTAAATAATTTTAAATTTCGAAAATATTTTAAAAATATGAACAGTTTTGAAACTTCATTGCGGTTGCATATCTTACATGACTGATACTAGTAGCACTAATATGGATCCATATTAGCACAGTTCAATAACAGGAGGCGTATTTGATGAGACTTCCTGAAGATGGTCCCACATGCGGACCGAAACATGTAGCAGCTATCAAATAAATCCAATGTAATCAGTTCTATTGGTTTATTTTTACGGTCAAATCCCACCGATCATGACACACAACAGGTTGCAAACTGTGAAGTTCCATATTATCTACATGTCCAGTCCATCCTGGTCTCACAGATCTCACTTCCTACTGCTAATAAATGATGTGCATACTCCGCAGCGCTCCCCGTCATATTCTACATTACCTGGTAATTTTCTTCGTCTTTCATAGATCATAACTCCTTTTTTCTGGAATATGATATTTCCTAACATTTGTGGCTATTGAGAAGTAATTTCGTGCAGTCTGGTAGCAAATTTGCGAAGTTTACGAGGAATCTGGTGCCTCTTTCTTCCACACTGACGATAGAGGCAGCAAGTTCCTCGCAAATGTTTTAACGTCCTACCAAACTACACGGCGTCTCACTCCACAAGACAGTAACTTTCATATTCACTGCTATAGGGGGGGACTTACTTACTCACTCACTCATGGAGCTGAGCCCTTCTGGAGGAGCCGCCATTTCTGCAGCTACTCAAAAATTTCCCAGCATTTTATGGAACCCGAAGGTTCATTACCGTGTTCACAAGAGCCCTCCACTGGTCCCTATCCTGAGCCAGATCTATCCAATCCATCCCATCCCATCCTATCTCTCTAAGATCCATTCTAATATTGTCCACCCACCTACGCCTTGGTCTTCCCTGTGGTCTCTTTCCTTCTGGCTTTCCCACCATTATCCTATACGCATTCCTCGTCTCCTCCATTCGTGCTACATGCCCTGCCCACCTCATCCTCCTTGACTTGATCATTCTAATTACACTTGGAGAAGAGTACAAGTTATGAAGCGCTATGGGGGAACTTAGATACCAAATGTACACTTCATTTTTTTCCCTCAAAATTCGCAACATACAAGGTAAATTATACGTAAAATTAACGTCTGCAAATGTAGCCAAACTTTCGGGACTCCCGGTACTACCGAATGAAAAGAGCTTTAATCTATAGTCCTAGAAGCAACTGACCGTAGCGGGATACGAACTAATGACTGTTATACTAATATTGAGCAGAGTATAAATGACAAACTGGAACTAATTCCCGTTTCCATGGATACAGGGTTTTAAATTAGGATGTTTCAACAGATCACAAGAGTTATTAGCATCAATGGCGGAATACATGCTTATAAATGGGATGCATATCAATAGAAAACTCCACCAACACCAGTTAATGAAGCAATTAACTAATTAAATAACTAGTGTCGAATGTTATAATTGAATAAAAAATAAAACACAGGAAATGGAATGAACTGCAAGGAAAGAGGTTTTCACAATTATTATTCCTACACTATGCTACAAGCCGGAAAGTCGCGGGTTCAAGTCCCGATGAGATCATTGGATTTTTTTCAATTGACCTAATCCTTCCAGTCGCACTATGGCCTTGGGGTTCACGCAACCTCTAACAGAAATGAGTACCAGGAATTAATTAAATAATTTTCCTGGGCAGTAAAGCGCGGCCGGAGCGTAAGGCTGACAACCTTGCCGCCACCTTTGAGCCGATTGTCTAGATAATGTGGGAACCTCAACGTCTCACAACCCTATGGGCCTTCACGGCCTGGTACAGGGATAGCTTTACTTCTTACTTAATTACTTAATATTTCTTGGGAAGCTTGTATCATGAAGTTAAATCTATTGGGAACCGGTAAGAAAGCATGCAGAAATTCGGCTTGGAAACCGCAAAGGAAACCACCACTTGGTATGACCTGGTAACAAATTGCTGGATAACATAACAAGGCGGAAAATGTAGAGCTACTCATAGCTCGTTGATTCTATTACGTTCTGTTATCTTGGAAACAGTAAGACTCAACTAATGTCATGGAGCTGAGCCCTTTTCGAGAAGCCACCAGTTGTGCAGCTATTCAAGAAATTTCCAGCATTTTATTGAACCCAAAGGTCAATTACCGTGTCCACGAGATCCCTCCACTTGTCCCTATCCTGAGCCAAATCAATCCAGTCCGTACCACCAAATCCTATCTCTTTAAGATTCATTTTAATATTATCCACCCACATAAGTCTTGGGCTTCCTAGTGGTTTCCTTCCTTCTGGTTTTCCACCTCCTTGGCTTAGGTCGTTTATTCAAGGAATCCGTCCAAGTCCGATGCCTTTCGTGAAATTTCGTAACAAGCTTATTATTTTATGATGACGGGTTGTTAGCCACATGGCCAACCCCCAGGATGGAGGACCACCTCTTGTTGGCTCCCCGCGACTACTTATTCAATATATTGGCAGCTACTCTCCATACCTGGAGGCCATTGTTATATAACAGCATACAGCCAGCACGCCACTGAATGCTACTGTACTATAAAAATTCGGATCCGTGACATCATTCAACAGTAATCTGTTATAATATCCGGGAGCCAGTACACCACTGAATATTAATGCGCTATAAAACCTGAAGCCGCCGGTCACGGTAGCTGAGCGGTCTAAGGCATGTACTGTCTTCGCTCGCTCGGAAGCCGGGATCGTGGGTTCGGATCTGTTTCCTGTGAGGTACGAACTGAATTCTTATATATTATTCTTATACACTGCCGGTCACGGTAGC
>NW_019718639.1:1172188-1356116 GCF_002891405.2 Cryptotermes secundus
CGTATTTGTAAGATCTAGAAAAACCGAAGTGAACAGAGAAGTTCATGGAGGTAGGCCCAGGCCCACGGGGGCTGTAGTTCCAAGGGGGAAATAAAGAAAAAAAACCTGCACCCAGTACAGCACTGAATGCTGCTGTGTAGTAAAAACCCAAAGCCAGTATGTCACTGTCCTACGCTGTGATAGATAGCCTGGAGACAGTACGACACTGAAAATATAATTATCATTATCATAATTATTTTCTTCACATGAAGGTAGCACGCTACTTAACAGTGTTGGACTAGAAGAGCCTGTGGCCAGCACGCCACTGAACACAACCGTGCCAGAATGACCCCGGGTCAGCAGGTGCCAGATGTTGTCGTGTATCGGGAGAGAGAAAAAAAAAATTGTAAAGTTAGGGGGGGGAGGCACCCGAACAAAATGGTCAACTCAGCCGATTATCCTGCGCGCAGGATCTTCTCCAGAATACAAAATTATCTTGCTCATCATTAGGGGAAGCAAAACGGGAAGTTTACCCTCATAAAAGTGTGAAATCCCTGGTCACTTATTGGCCTCTGGTAACCCAAAGTATTCCTTATAATTTTAGGGACTTTGTTCGTGGACAATTTTGTGCTCTTTTGAAAAGGGATTGCAGTCGAGCAATTGCACGGTGTAATGTGCATATAGGAGACGTTTCGGCAGTAGCAAAGAAAGACACTATAGGGCTTAATTTTGACCACGTTAGAAGTAATTACCGTTAGAAAGTGTAGCCATTACAGTTTTGAGTATGTGCACATTTTCCGAATGTGTTCTTTGACATTGTACGTGGTCTTAAGAGCCTTCAATTAAGCGCGCAAATTTATTTTAGCAAATCAAAGCTAATCAACAGCACACAAATAACACTCAGAGACCAATGAACAGGCAACACACTACAGAGACACCGAAATTACTTTCTCCCTTATTTCGTTTCGTATTCGAGTATACAGAGCTACAGGTCTTCGCTCGCTCGAAAGCTGGGATCGTGGGTTTGATTCCCGCTCATGTCACGAATGTCCGTGTGCGTTTATTCTATGTTTATGTTGTTCCGTGAGTAGTTAGCGGCCTTGTCACGTGCTCATCTCCCGTCCAAGAAGTCCTACCAACTGTGTATAGTGTTAAGAAATTGAAAAAGTAGTCAAAGTACCAAAAGAGGCCTGTATAGACATAGATAAATAAACTTTGGTCCTATATCCAGAACAATGTAATGCAGCCAGTACTTACTGTCTTCTGTGACGTGGTGCCGTGTAGTTTGGTAGCAGTAGATTTCTCTGTGTCGTTGGTAACCACATACCAGACTACGTGGTGTGATATTCAGAACGTATGATAAGCTTGCATCTGTGTTTAATTAAGGGCCTTTCCGTGTAGACACCTGTGCTTTCTGTGAGGTCCGAACTTAATTTTTATATATTATTTAAACCGACGAGAACCCCAAGTCCAAGTCACATTGCGACTGACGGTAAGTCAGTCAGTAAATCCTGGTGTCGAGCCCCATCTGGGACTCATGACCAGATATTTATTGCTGTTTCACACTTACGGCCTTGTTTTTGTGAGGCGCCCTCTCTGACCAGAGGACGGGTCTGTCTTTTGTATATGCTGATGTCCTTTGCCAGCGCAGTCTCTTTCGGGTCCGAGTCTCTTGGGACTCGAGGCCATATTTTACTGTCTCAGATGTGAGACTTCCCTTTTCGTCGCCTCCTACGACTTGCAGGGTCACTGTGGAGGTATTTGACCCCGCCTCCACACATTAAGAAATTATTTAACTCAACATTAATTATGAAATCAAAATTCCAATTTCTTTATCTACAGTGTATCGAGAAACTTTCTCCTAACATGAAATAAAGTATTTACTTTTACATCCAGGCTAGTGAGCACTGTTCGGGCACTAGATAACCACAATGGACGAATTGGATCACGGCAAGTTTTTCTTTCTCTTTTTATGCCTGACAACAACACAATAAACAAACTCCGTGGTTTTAGTCCGCAAGCGAACTATACCGACCTAGCGACCGCCGCTTGTGGAAGACGACGTTTCAGAAACCGGACCTGTCTCCGTCTTCAGATGGATAAACCTCCTCAGCTGGGTCCGTTAGAAAAAGCTAGTATCAATCACTGGACAGACTTCCGTTCTGTAGAAAATAACCTATGAACACCCGACAACCGGTTCCATCAGTGGGAGATAAGAATAAAATCACAGTAAAAGACATGATAGAAAATTTGTGCCAAGCATGCACATGTCAACAATGTAAAAAACAGAAGTATAGATTAAATTCCGGGAATTAAGTTAAAAAAGAAAGTAAAAACTTCGATAATGCATGCATAATCTGTGTGGATAAAGAATCGTGCCACCAGGGCGACTTCCGGGAATCAGCCTAATCTCCGGAGCAAAACTTGCAGAAGTTGTGGAAGCCACTAATGTTCATAAAAACTTACATTTTTTATTTGTTAACCTCTTCATTGATGAGGGAAATCCATATGGGAGAAATATCCAAACTGGGTTGGCTTCGCGTCTGCGCGATATATCGATGTGACTCTACTCCAAGGCAAAGGGACTCAGAGGTGTGTTGTGTGGATCCGTGGACGACTTCAAAAGGAAAATCGGCATCACTGTCTCGCTCTTGAGTGAACCAGGCCGGAAGTAAACACATTAAAAGGAAGATCCGAATAAAAAGGCGAAGGAGAAGGGAACTAATAACTTGACGTTAGAAATTTCAGCCACTTGCCTTTAGTTTTCTGATCTCCTGTCCACACACTGTTCAGAACAGATGAAGAGAACAGGATTAGCAAGACGTTACCTGGACATCGGTGCTCTTCATTGACTCATAGCCTGATGAGGTGTGGAGAATGGGTAATTTGCGGATGGAAATTTCGTCACAGGCGTCTAAAGATGCGTCATAAAACTGTGTTGGTTTTTCAGGTTCTTATAACAGTAGCATCTTCTGGGATGTGCAGCCGTGTAATCTGTTAGGTTACCGACGTTTCGGAGGAACATACTGCCTCCCTCTTCAGTGTCGAGAAGTAAGCCAGACAAGAAACCAACAAAGAAGAGACGTTAATGGGAAATTATTGCTTGGTTTATTCTACAACCCTGAGAATGGAGGCGGTACGCTGTCCCGAAACGTCGGTGAACTTCAACCATATTACATGAAATTACATCCCTGCATTTATAACCTTCAAGGAATGCATTCTGTTGTGTTATCTTGTATAATATCTTCGTTTTATATCCATCTCGAAGCAACAAATATCAGAATCCCGCTCATATCTCGCGGTGTATAATGAATTTACTGGTCTTAATGGTAAGGCAATGCGCTACATGTTTCGGCTTATAAAGCCATCCCATATTTAAGCATCCTGTTGCATTACTATATCCAAAACTGTTTATGTACTACACAGTCCGTCAACGATGCAACAAATTCTTTCCTTGTAAGATTTGAGGTTTTCACGGCGGTGACTATGAAGAAAGCCGTCTTCTTGGATGTGACACCGTGTAGATGTGGCGTTAACGCCGGTTCTCACTGTCTCTTCGCTTGTGGATTTCTGACTTTTCCTTCTACCCTGAAGATGGAGGCGATGCGTTCCTCCGAAACGTCGGCTAACACCACATCTACACGGTGCCACATCCCAGAAGACTGCGTCCTTCAAATTCTTTCCTTTCTTCCCTGTCGAAAGTGAAAGTGTAAGAGAAGTGTAAGAGAGAATGAAGAATTTGTTGCATTGTTGACGGACTGTGTAGTACATAAACAGTTTTATTTATTAATCCACCATCAGAAGTACACATTAACAAACATTTTTCAAACTGTTGAATTGCCCTTTATATGAATTCATATATTACAATATAAAATCTATTACTGATGTACCCGGATTTCCACTCAGTTAATGCATTCAACTGTCATCTGAATTAGTACAAGATTCATAAAATGCATTAAAATTGGAATGAAGGTTCTACATTCAAATGGATACCTAGAGATTTACATAAATATATGTATATAATAAAAATATAATTTTTAAGTCATATATATATATATTGCGTTGTTATGATATATTAAAATATTTATAAAATAAGTTAAAATTATTGTTAGCTATATTTATGGTTCTTGTCGTGTCTAAATAATGTTATATATATACTATTTATGTTGTTGTCTATTAGAACAATTAAAAGATAAAGCTGTACCTATGCTCAACGAATTAAGCACTACACCATGAAGGCGTATGGGGGAATGGACATGTAGATCCCTATTTTCTTGACCTCGGCACTAGCTGGAAGCGAATGGTCAACTTCACGCCCTGGTCGCTTTACCCCCCGAGGAAAGAGTCCACGGTACCCACTGGATAGGAGGTTGGGTGGACCCCAGAGACGGTCTGGACGATTTGGAGAAGAGAAAAATCTTGACCCTACCGGGACTCGAACTCCGACCCCTCAATCGTCCAGCTATAACGACTGCGCTACCCCGGCTCCTATTAGCGCAATATTAGCGTTATCATATGTAGTTATTTATAAGTGTTGCTTTGATTGTGGTCGGGCGTGTTTTATTTTTACTCCCATTTGATTTCCTTGCGGAGGAGCTGCACTGTCCGGAATCAGTTGTTGCCATGTTCTGTGGCGTTTCCCACGATTTGGTTTTCTTCTGTAATAGTTAATATATGCTACAAGCCGGAAGGTCGAGGGTTCAAGTCCCGATGAGATCATTGGATATTTTTACAGTTGACCTAATCCTTCCAGCCGCACTAGGCCCTGGGGTTTACTCAGCCTCTAACAGAAATGAATACCAGAAATTAATTAAATACTTTTCCTGGGGAGTAAAGCGCGGCCGGCGCGTAAGGCTGACAACCTTACCTCCAACTTTGAGCCGATTGTCTAGATAATGTGGGACCCTCAACGTCTCACAACTCTATGGGCCTTCACGGCCTGTTACGGGGATAGATTTTTACTTTTAATAGTTAATATATTGTTTAGAAAATAATAATCATTTTATTTTCTGATTTGTTCATTGTTCCTCTCTGATTACATTCTAATATTCGTTGGCTATATTTGATTAACTGCGTGATTCTTTAAATATGTTATATGTATGCTCTATTAATATTTACGTACTACTAATATTTGTATGGATTCATCCGCCTTTAATGTTTCCGCGTCTGGCTTCGTTGTGTGATGAATTCCAACTGTATTTCTTAGTATGCAATAATTTACTGATTTGTAGGAAGGGAGAAGAGACGTTGTATGAGGATTATAGTGGGGGCATGTGTAGGTGAGGATGGGTTAGTCTGGTTGCTGTTTTCCATTTCCTACATTCTGGTAAGTGGTTACTATTCTATGGGCATGCGGTAAGGTAGTTGGTTGAGGTACTATCCTACAAGCCGGAAGGTCGCGTCTTCAAGTCCAAATGAGGTGGATTTTTTCAATTGATCTAAACCATCCAGTCGTACTATGGTCCTGGGGTCGACTCAGCCTCTAACGGAAATGAGTACCAGAAATCTTCCTGGGGGATTCAGGCGGCCGGCGCGAGAAGCTGTCCTCACCGCCAGCTGGGAACCAATTTTCTAGAGAAAATGTGAGAGCCTCGACGTCTCACAACCCTATGGGCCTTCACGGCCTGTTACAGGGACAGCTTTACCTTTTACCTTAACTTTATGGCTATTATTATTATATTATTGTCGTATATGGGGTTATATGTTTCGGCATAATTGTCATTTAATTGTATGTTCTGTATGTTGATTTCGTACATGTGCAACCTCTTCTACGTGTCCAGCATCTGGCCTTTCTTTCCTATATGCAAGTATTTTCATTGTCACACCATTAAGACCAACAAACTCACCATACACAGTGAGTTGTGAGTGAGAGTCTCACAGTAGTTGTGTTGAGACGGAAGCAAAGCGAAGAAGTTACACACCCCTGAAGATTTCAGGTATAGAGCTGCCTGCTCCTCAAGCACTCACCAACTCACCCACTTCAATCGGTATGTTAATTCTTGGTCTCAAGTGAAACGTTTAACTGTTTCATGCATTCATGAATTCGCCCGTCCTTTCCTCAGTGACGTAATCATATTATTTACGCCTTTACTCTTTCACTCACACTACTCATCTTTGTGCCATCGACTCATTCGAATAACTACTAAATTTCTGCTGGTCCTCGCCAGCATACTGATCCTTGGTTCCGAGCCCCACAGGACTCAATACCTTATTTTACTGTCTGACGGCTTTGGAAGCCTTCCAGACTCACTGATTGTTTCAATGAATTGGGAAGGCTTCTTTCCAAAGTCAAAGTCAAATTTATGTTACGACCGACTGTCAGTAGGCCAATCTGTCTTGGTGTCAAGCCCCAACTGGGGCCAAACACCAGATTTTTTACATGATGTTTGTTGATGTGGGGCGCCCTCTATGACGAGAGGACGAATCTGTTGTTTACAAATGTTATTGGACATCGCCAGCGCAGTAATTCTCAGATCCGGGTCTCGCAGTACTCACGTTCATATTTTACTCAATCAGATTCGAGACTCCCAGCAACCTGAAGGACCAGGTTCTCGTATTTAAGTTCCCCAGTGACAGGGTGACCCAGTTATAACCCAAGGCACTGGGTTCCCTTTTCGTCACCTTCTACGACTTTTAGGGATACGGTGGAGGTATTCTAACCCGCCTCCACGTGGGATGATTTCGTTCCTAACTTTTCACTCTCTATTTATAAGTTCAGTCCGTACCTCATAGGAAACACATTACGTCTCCGCTACAGAGACCAACCGGTTAATGCTGTTTAGGGAAACAGTCGCTGTTTATTGTGAGAACCATATGGAACACATAAATACACTGTGTGGGCAGAATGCTGAGTTTTATTATGTTAGAGCAGGTGGTACATATAGTAACCACTGGTCTTTGAAGAACATAGAAATTACAGACCATTGAATATACACTTCAGATAACTTCGATGACGAAACAGATTGACCTACTCGAATCGACAGTAACCAGTGGGTAACCAGGCTTCTGCCCCTATATTTTTCGAATAAATCAAAATAAAAACGGTCTTCGAATATTAATAATAAAAATTAGAATTGTGTACTGTTTACTTATGGTATCCTAATGCTATCAGTGAAATAAGTCTTAAACAGTTTATATATTAATCATGAATAATTTCGTTCGCTGGCCTTTCACCCCAACCCCCTTCACCGATAGGAACATGACGGCGCCCATGGTAGTTACGGGCGTTTACTGTAGAGGCGTTGCGGTAACCGTTTCACACCAGCCTATGGATAGACGAGCGAGATTTTATTCGAAATGGAAGAAAAGAATAAAAAGAACCATATTAACTTGCGGATAAGGTTCCCCCCTCACTACCACCTCATTCATCCAGCCTTCTTGAATTCTCACCTCCCCTTCTTCTAACCCCTAACCGCATTTTTTCAAGTTCAGGGTGGAGGGTGAAGTAGAGAAATAGCATACCCAATCTGAGTACGCGGTCTCTTTGCGCCGAATACATTCTACACTCTCATTCATCCTGCATTCCGAGCCGAATAGGAATGGAGAGAGAAGCAAGGAGTAGAAAAAGCAGCTATTCAAATAGCAACGAGGTCATCTTAAGCTGTCAATCATCCCCTCGCTCGTCCTTCTCATTCGAGAGCGGAGACTGCCTCCGAGACCAGGGCTCGAAATCGCTGTGCAGACGGCGTCGCAAGTTTTACTTCACACAAGTTCAAACTACAAATTGTTAGAGGGTTCTGCGGAGAGCATTTGGATCTATGGACGCAGCTGTGACTTCATCCGTTGCCGGGGGAAGGGGGCTTTTACAATATCTCCACGAATCTCAATACACTATTTGAGATAGCAAAATAATGTTTATGGAGATCTTTCTAATTTTATTTTTTTTACTGCTAGTGGGGTGGGACTAAGTCCCTTGTACTGCGGCCACTTCTGGTCTATTGTACCAGCCCCAGATGATAGGTGAGGGTGATTGTGAAGCAGTTGGTGGAATGAAGATTGGCAGGGGAAACCGAATTACTCGGAGAAAACCTGCCCCAGAGCCACTTTATTCACCACAAATCCCACTTGATCAGCCCCCGGGATCGAACCCGGACCGCCGCAGTAGGAAGCCAGCGACTAACCGCTTGAGCTAAGGCGCGGCCTTTGTTTATACTTCCTTAGTTTTCAAAATCTATACACCTGAGCCAGCGACGATAAATATACTGAAATCGGGGGGGGGGCGGTAGTGCAAGGTGAAGTTGTCCCTGTGTCATAAGCACAAAGGGAAACTAAAGGAACAGCTCCACGCGTTTTTAACCTCGGCACTGGATTTGGGTAGCGATCAGCTTCACGTCCCGGCAGCTTTACTCACGTGGAAAAAGTTTACGGTAGGAAGATAAGTGAGCGCCGGAATCCGTCTTGACACCGCAGAGGAAAGAAATATTTCTTACTCCTACCATAAATCGAGCCCAGATTCCTTGGTGGTCAAGCCCGCACACAGTCAATATACCCATATTAGTTTTATCACGGCGCTTAACCGAAATAGCTAATCGCCTTTTATGCTCTTCTCTCAGTATTACTGATATCAGTGTTTACTCTATTATTTGGTTCTTGCGTGGACATGTCGCCGACGTTTCGGAGGTATACGTTAGCTCTAGTTCAGGGCCGAAATTAGTGGGGCGAGTCAGTGTTAATGCGTAATGGGTTTCGGTGCGACAGGCCGAAGGGGAGGGAGTAGGGACTGGAGTCCCATCCGCTGTGGGTATTATAGATCGAAATACATGTACACTGACTAACCCTACTTACTTCGAAATCAAAAACACCGACAGGAAGTACTTTCGAAACGTCGGCAATATTGCCCACACATATACACAGTGCGAAGACTCAAGAAGATAATCGACAACTACTCACCGCCTTCTAGGCAGTAAAGCCGTGTAGTTCAGAGAGCCTGACGTTTCGAAGGAATCATCAATCTGAAGCAGACGGCAGGTTAATCTACTTAACCCACGAAATCATATTCCTCAAGTAAACGTCATGGGAACCTCAACTCTAATAAAATATAAATTACTTTTCGTTACAATACCCGGACGCCATTGTGAACAACAATATTGTGAAATTAACGGGTACGAGGAGCAGATGATAACTAAATACGGAGCGAACTACGTTTAAGAGACATTAGGGCGGACTTTGAACTTTAAACTCTCCACCCCCCTTGACCAGAACATGAAAGTCTTTGAGCGTTTTGACACACGTTTAGACAAAGAACCTTTCAGTTAATATGTTATCAGTGCAACTCATGCATATTCAGGATAAACATCAAATTTACAGCATTTTCTGACACACCCTGTATATTTTGTGTGTGTTGTTTTTAAGAGTTGCTCAGTTGATTCGATTTGCATTCTCCATCATAGGACCCGTGGCATTCACATAAATGAAGAGTTTCAATCAAAGCCGGGCGACACAAGCTCCACTGATTACATTCCGTGTGGTCCCTCACGCAGCATCCGCCGCATGCTGCTTCACTAGTGGCAGTCCCCACATCTGACACCGGTTCAAAATGTAGTCCAGTCTTTATTTAGTTGATATCTGAGGTTATCATGGCGGGTGACTATGAAATTGTGACCCTATGTAATTTGGTACACAGCGACAATTCGAAGCAACTGATGTTTCTTCCTTCCATCACTTCTTTTCCCTGAAGATGAGCAATAAATAAGTTGTTGTTATTAATTTACCAGACTTAACGATGTCACTTCTTTGTACATCATATATCGATGTTGTCAGTAGCTCATAGTGGCAGGAGAGATAAATATGAAGGGATGTGGAAGGGAAGAGTCGAGGCCGATTTCAAGGTACATTCGTTTCATTTGTCCAGCAAGACTAAGGGAAACCACGAACTCAGGACAACCGGTATCGCGGCCTGGGGTCCAACTGCGTCTCTGAAATACGAAGTTAGACTGTTACGGCTACTCTAGCCCGGTCGGTACATGACATCAAGACACAGGAAACTGTATTTTTTGTTGTAAGATTTGAGGCTTTCACGGCGGTGACTATGAAGAAAGCAGTCTTCTGGGATTTGGCACCGTGTATATGTGGTGCCAAATCCCAGAAGATTACTTTCTTCATTGTTTTCTTTGTTGTTTCTTTTTTCAATGTTAAGATTCCTCATTATTCTTAACTTAGTACTGTAGGGCCTGTCTTCAAAAGAGAATAGTGTCTTACGTGATTGGGGAAGACACTGCTTTTATGAAAAACAGATTTTCATTATCGTGCACAGAAAAGTCGACTATGAAACTGAACGCTTAGCAATTTCAATATGTTAAGATTACGATCTTGTTAACATGTTACGCCGTGTAGTCTGCTACATGGGCCCTTTCTCAGTTCCCTAGTTCCCTTTCTCCTCCTTAGGGTCTCGCCCTCGAGTCTAGCCGCTCAGCCTTCCATCCCAATATTTCTTTCTCTATATTTCAAACCGCATTCCCTCTCCGGTAACTTCCACCCTGAAGATGAAGGCAGGAATTCCTTCTAAACGCTGGTACATATCTACCAAGTCGCGAGCCATCTGGCTTTCATTCGTTATGTATCCGGCTAATACTGTCACGTGACTGTACACAGGGTTTTGAACTGGATATTGGATTTATTGACCACTTTACCACACAACTCATAATTACACTTAATTACAGCATCGTCGCTAATTTTCACACATTACAAATCACATTGTCTTTTCCAACCCGCCATGTCTTCTCTAGTAGTTGCCTTGCAATGGTTTCTAACAATGGCTATTTCTCTGCTTCCGGGCTACAGTTCTCTCTGAATGATGGCTCCCTTCCAACCTAAACGATTCTGTATCCGATACCGCGGGAACGTGTTTATTGAAATTGTTCTGGTGTATTTGCTTATCTCGCGGCCGTTTCATAGCAACGACTCTACACTGTATAACATCTCGACCACGGCGTGGCATTACTGATTGTCTCCCCTCCCTTCAGTTAAAGAAAACGCATGGTCTCTGTGTTAATTTGTCCCGTGTCAAATCGCACGTAAAATTTGTTTTACATGTGATATCAGATTATGCTACTTTGTGGAAGGTTAGGTTGAGTTAGGGTAGATTAAATTACAGGGGCATATACGCGTCTTTCGATGCTTCTTTATTATAAACTAGTTAAGGTACTCAGCATGAAATACACGTATTTAAAATAGGCCTTGTTCATCTAACATAACCTTCCTGATTCACTGGCCGCAAACACCATGCCGGAACTTATCTGAAGCTACATAACCTTAGAATCTGATACAACGTTGCAAAATAACAATATAAATGCATGAATTAATAAGTAAACAAGAAGTGCTGGGAAGAAGTAACCGCAGACTCAGCGACCGAACAGAAAATGACGCGGATAATTCTTTTACAGAGCCGTTTCTTAACAATTTACTACACGGACCACATGGAATAAAAAATAAATAGGGGGCTGCATAGATACATACATAAAGTGATCTCATAAGCCTCCTTGATACGAGACGGACCACACAGGAAACGAAAACACTGGGGACAATATACATACTGACAGCAAGTTGATCTCATAAGCCTCACTGATAAGAGACGGATCACACAGAAAACGAAAATATTGTGGACGATATACAGACAGACAGCAAGTTGATCTCATAAGCGTCACTGATAAGAGACGGACCACATAGAAAACGAAAATATTATAGCGGATACACAGAGAACAAGTTGAACTCATAAGCCTCCTTGATAAGAGACGGACCACATAGAAAACGAAAATATTATAGCGGATACACAGAGAACAAGTTGAACTCATAAGCCTCCTTGATAAGAGACGGACAACACAGAAAACGAAAATACTATAGTGGATACACAGACAGAAAACAAGATCTCATAAGCTTCCTTTTATTTCTTTTTCGAAATAAGGAAATTAGGCTAATAAAAGCACATATTGCATATAATTAGCGTTGTGTCGTCTAATTCTTATGGGGATTAAGAATTATAATGTCAAAATTGGTTTGAAACGCACATGAGTTACAATGCCACATACACAAAATGCTGCAAGCTGTTATATACATATATGCTACAGTCATGACAGCGAGATTTTGATTAGGCAGTTCAGTAGTGACACGATGGCATCAAGGTGCGTGGTTAAGCAAGCACTTTTAATCACGACCCCTCCAGCAGAATTTTGTCAAAACCCATTAGCGCTCAAGTAAGAGTGATACATGCTCACCCTCCCTCTTGGCTATAACAGATCGCACTCCGAAATACACCATAATACGTCATCAATTGGTACTGCGCCTCACCGCGAGGCAACCCGCTCCACAAACCCAAACTGTGGTCATCTTAATACAGCGAGATGTACTCACGTGTTCAGGCTCAGAACTGAACAGCAGATTGTCCTACAGACTCCAGACCAACGCCACCTGATTGGTACAATAGGCTTTTTGGAATAGCATGAGGTGTCCTTGGTTCGAATCCATATGTCCTCAAAAAGCTATAATAAAATTTTACCTTAGTGCTAGTTTAGGCGACTTCGAAGTCAACAGCGTAGGACATATAGTGTACATTCAAGGCGGCAACTAACAAACTAAAGCCATGAATCAGAATAGATCTTGAGAAGACAAATATTCTCTCAGAGAGTAATATTCAAGACATTATGAACATTTTGCGGAAACCGAAGGTGCAATTTACATAGTAGCTAACACTGGACTATATTCCGAGCAATATAAACCTAACACACCAACCCTACCATTTTTAAGTCCATCTTTAATATTATCCTTTCACCTACTAGGAGTATTCTCTTCCTTTTGGTGTTCAAACGAAAAATTAGTTTGAATTTCTCATCTCTCCCACGCGTGCTACATGACCAGCCCAACTCATTCTCCTCTTCATAAAGGTAAAAGTAAAGTTGTCCCTGTTTTTAACTAACTAAGCACTACGCCATGAAGACGTATGGGGGAGTGGATGTATATATCCACGTTTTCTTGACCTCGGCACTAGTTGGAGGTGAGTGCTTAGTTTCGCGCCCCGGCCGCTTTACCCCCGAGAAAGGACCCATGGTACCCATTGTATAGGAGGTTGGGTAGACCCCAGAGCCGGTCTGGATTAATGGAGAAATTAAAATTCTTGACCCTATCAGGGCTTTAACTCCGATCCATCGGTCGTCCAGCAAATAGCCAGTCGCTATACTGACTGAGCTATCCCGGCTTCTTCTCCTTCTCTTTATATTTAAGATAGTAGATGATAACTTCAAATTACGCTTCTTATTAAGCAAAGTTTATCAGTTCTTCTTTATATCCTCTCTCTCACGTACAAATACTCACCTCGTACCTCCTCTCGTCACGCAGTAGCGTAGTTCCTTGAGGTACAACGCTACAAGCCGGAAGGTCGCGGGTTCGGCTCCCGTTGAGGTCATTAGATTTTTCAATTGACCTAATCCTTCCAGCCGCACTATGGCACTGGGGTCGACTCAGCCTCTAACAGAAATGAGTACCAGGAGTCTTCCTGGTGGCAAAGGGCGGCCGGCGCGTAAGTCTGACAACCTAACTGCCATCTGTGTGCCGAGTTTCTAGAAGATTTGGGAGCCTCGACGTCTCACAGCCCTATGGGCCTTCACGGCCTGTTACAGGGATAGCGTTACCTTTAACTTCTTCTCACACAGACTCTAAGTAAGGGTAACGCCCCACACCCATAACAGACAACTGAAAGACGTTTCGGGTGGGATATTTACCAACGACGCCAGTATATAGATTGCATACGTAGAGTCGAAAGGTACAGTAAATGAATGATTAATTGAAACATGTAGTGGCCTAATCGAAATACTACCATGGTATTTACGTGAAGGGACTGAGGAAAAGCAGGAAAAACTTCAGTCAGAATATCTGGTGTCTAAGCCGAGGTTCGAACTGAACATCTCCACGATTTGAGTCGATAGAGCATTATCACTACTCCAAACGATTCTGTCATAAATTCAGTTTTATGCATTCTATTTCTCTGGTTCTTAAATCGCAGAACGGAAGATCACTCAAGGAATATTATGTTAAGAAAGAAGTTTTCTGGAATGTGACACCGTGTAGATGTGGCGTTAACCGACGTTTCGGAGGAATGTATAGCTTCCATCTTCAGGGTAGAAGGAAAAATAAGAAAATCCGCAAGCGAAGAGACCGTGAAAACCGGTTGTACCTTCTACCCTGAAGATGGAGGCGATACAATCCTTCGAAACGTCGGTTAACACCACATCTACACGGTGCCACATCCCAGAAAACTGCTTTCTTCATAGTCACCGCCGTGAAAACCTCAAATCTTACACAATATTATGTTAACTTAAACATTTTCGAAGGCATTTCCGGCGGCCTTGTTCCTCGCGAATACTTCCGGTGTGACTTTCAGGCTTCAAGTATCGCAGTGTTCGCTTTGTTTCGGCGTTCTGAAACTGTAAGAATATTTGCAAGGGAAATTCACTGCAGCTGTGGGGATAAAATCTATTTTAAAGTTGACGTTCTATCAGCAGCTGCTGCATCATCTTCATATCATATTCTGTGTCCTATTTCCCTCCCTTCCCCTTCTCTTCCTTGTCGGTAAAGAAGAGTACTGCAGCAGAATAATGACGATAGGAAACTTCAATCCTTGCTTCTAAGCTTATATCAGCGGCGTGTTGGGTGCTGTGGTATTATGAACTGGCATCTTGTATATATATACACATATTTGTTGTTGTATTTGTTTCAGTTGTTTGTATTTCTCTGTAATTGTTTTAGTTGTTAATCGTATTTGGTTTGTATTCATTGTGGTAGGATGTCCTTATTGTTGTGTTTTGTGTATTGTGTTTTGATTGAACGTGTTGTCACTTAGTGTAATGTGTGTTACTTGTCTGTTGTGTCCTATTCTGTACTACTGCCACCGGGCTAAAACCCAATTGCAGTATAATAAATAATATATATATATANACGAATTTTACACGATGTTACATTGAGCTGAATCCAAGGTCCGGTGGATGAGGTTAGCGCTATCCAGTTTCGGAAACCTTGTGCTCATCCGTTTCTTAGAACACCGGACGATGGACGTGGTAAAAAAAAACAATAATTCCAAGTCTCCGTGTTACGAAACCAAAATCTGACTGCTTGAGCTACAATAGTATATGATGTCACAATACAGGGGGGCAAGACTATAGGAGGGGTATTGATTGGAGATTGGATTTATTGACCACTTGTATACAACACTCGGAATTGCACTTTACAGATTACTGACACACACATACTAGTGTCTTCAGTCAATTACAATTTCTACTAGCCGTTTCCAGGCAGCGGCTTCTAACGAGGAAGCTTCTTAAGCTTCTCTCACTCAGGTCCTCTTATAACAGACGTCCATGCAGAACTCTTGTCAACTGACAGCTCAACTAAATGGGTCCCAAGCTGACTGCCATTTCACATAAAACTTCTAGTGTTCTCTGCACAGGTTGACTTTCAACTGAACTCTCAGTCACCAACCACCTACTTCACGTCACTTCACTCAAGTGAACTGCTGACAAACTTACTGCAGCTTGGCTGGTGTCCTCATTATATAATCTCGGGGCGGACATAACAGAAAACGACTCATCCAACAGTTCTTCTATTGTTGTCATGGACGGTTGCCTACCAATAGACTGGATATCGTTTCCGCGAGAACGTGTTTAGAGACCGTTGCTTAGAAATGGGTATTTTTACCCGCGTGTTGCATAGCAACGGCTGTACTCTTCCGTTTCGAGGTCTCTGTCCGGCAACTGGTCTATACGCCACAATATATATATAGTGTAGGCTGCACATATGTGTACGTTACATACTTACATAGATACACGATCCGCACTTTTGAGCAATGTGAACTTTTCTACTTTTTTAAATGACAAACAGAAGGAAGTCCCCATTCCATACCTGAGATATGGCTGCTTTTGCAATCATTGTCATAGTATATAAGAACATAAATTTTCCGGGTGAATGACATTCAGATAACTTGTATGATTATATAACAAAATTATGCAGGCAGCAAACATACAAAACCAAGTCATACAAAACCATGAAAATACAAATGTTCATTACATTGAACAATGTGACTAATGAGTAAATAAAAAAATAAAAAAATAAAGCTTCCCCTGTAACAGGCCGTGAAGGCCCATAGGGTTGTGAGACGTAGAGGGTCCCACATTATCTAGACAATCGGCTCAAAGATGGCGGTAAGGTTGTCAGCCTTACGCGCCGGCCGCGCTTTACTCCCCAGGAAAATTATCTAATTAATTCCTCGTACTCATTTCGGTTAGAGGCTGAGTAAACCCCAGGGTCTAGTATGGCTGGAAGGATTAGGTCAACTGAAAAAAATCCAATGACCTCATCGAGACTTGAACCCGCGACCTTCCATACTCTCAAGATTACTGTACCTGTAGCACACAAAATACGTAAGTAGAGTCTTCTATATATGCTAGCATTAGTCATTGTTAGGTAACAGTTCTCAACAATGGCTAAGCTCTGACGTTTTCACTATCCGTTTCCTGGCAACGGATCTATAACAAAGCAACTGTAAAAGCCTAACTTAATCACACACTCCCAATAACACTGTACTACAGCACATGTTAAGTCTTCACAGTCCGACTTCTAATTCATCTTCAACTACGAAATTCCCGTGGCTATCTCCTGCCTGAGACCGAGTCTTCTGTTATGACCGACGGTCAGTCGGCCAGTCTTTCTTGGAAGAAAACGCCCATCTGAGGCTTAAGACCAGATTTTTTACTGTCAGACAGTTGAGGGTTTGTTGATACGAGGCGCTCTCTATGACGAGAGGACGGGTCTGTCGTTTACAATTTCTGCTGGTCCTCACCAGCGGAGTCATTTTTGGGTCCGAGTCCTGTGGGACTCGTTATCATATTTTACTGCCTCAGATTCGAGGCTTCCCTTTTCTAGCCCCTTACGTCTCGCAGGGCTACGGTGGAGGTATCTCATACCAAGTCAAAGTCCAAGTCACATTGCAAGTGACGGTCAATCAGTCAGTTAGTCTTAGTGTCGAGCCCCATCTGGGGCTCATGACCACATATTTATTATTGTTTGACAGTTACGGTCTTGTTTTTGTGGGGCGCTCTGTCTGACAAGAGGACTGGTGTATCTTTTGTATATGCTCTTGGCCTTTGCCTGCACAGTCTTTCTCGGGTCCTAGTCCCTTGGTACTCGCGACCGTATTTTACTGTCTCAGATTTGAGACTCTCTTTTTCTTGACCTCCTACGACTCGCAGGGTGAAGATGGAGGTGTTCGAACCCGCCTCCCACACGGGTCTGTCAACTGACTGTTATATAGTCGCAGCACGGACCATACAACAAACCTCTTATGTTTTTGTAGAGAAGTGTTACAACTCAACTGCCTAGCAACCAGCTTCGGCATGTATTGTTATAGCAATGGATTCCCTATTGTTACGTGTTGGAACTTATTTACGGAGTCGTCTTCTAACAATGATTATATTCGCTTCTGCTATTATTCCGATTTTTAGGCAGTGTTTACTTTGCCTTTGCCTAGAAACAGCCAATATGTCACATTGCATATACAAAAAGGATATTGCTAGCATAAAACACCTCTGAAGGTGCGTCGTCATCAGAGAGTAACATGGATATTTAAGTCACAATTAGAAAGTTGTTGGATTCCACTTGTAACACAGGATAGGAACTGAAACGCCATGCCAGATATCGCCAGATATAACGTGTCATGGAAGAGACGGGGATCCATTTTAACAGTTGCAATGTTTTACTGTTACGTGAAACGTTTCACCGTCCGTCCAGTTCGGACACGTCTGGTTGGGAGCCGTAGTGGCGGGTTGGGATTTACGGGCGCGGCTTTCAGGTTTTTTCTTTGTGGCCAGTTTGTTCCACCACATGTGTACAGAAATTTGTGGCTACGCGGTTAGAACTGGTATCACTGCAGCGTCAGGAATTCACGAGGCAGCTCAGCACAAAGCGTGTCAGGACCTTCACTGGATTTCCGCGCGCATACAAACACTACATCTATCTCTTGACGAACAAATTTCTATCTCGGAGGGTTTGCAGCTCCGAATCTTGGCATTGGTGTCCAGTATCCTGTGGTTTTACTCAGACACATCCATCAGATTAAACAGAATAATAACTGCATTTTTAAGAGAATGTACGAGTTTCAAATCTGGTGACAATAAAAGCTATAGTTACACTTTTAATTTTTTCTAAATAATATATAAAATGCGGGTCGTACCTCACAGGAAACACATGACATCACTGTTACAGAGCCAAAGAGGTTAATGTTGTTGAGGGAAACAGTCGCTCTTTATTGTGAGAAACATATGCAACACGCAAACACACTCTGTGGGCAGAATGTAGGGTTTTTGTGTGTTAAGGCGGGTTGTACATATACGAAGTAGAAGAGGTTAAAAAACACCTTCTTCTACTGCTAGTGGGGTGGGACTAAGTCCCTTGTACTGCGGCCACTTCTGGCCTATTGTACCAGCCCCAGATGATAGGTGAGGGTGATTGTGGAGCAATTGGTGGAATGATGATTGACAGGGGGAACAGAAGTACTCGGAGAAAACCTGAACCAGCACCAATTTGTCCACCACAAATCTCACTTGACCGGACCGGGGATCAAAACCGGGTCGCCGCGGTGGGAAGCCAGCGACTAACCGCTTGAGCTATCGCGCGGCCACTATAAACCACCTTACTCTGCAACCACCCAAGAATTAGGTCAGCTATGAAGCTCTCCACCCAAATAAGGAGGATGTGACAATGAGCTGCCTGATAGGGATATCACACAATTCAGAGGAAGGTGATAGATAATTATGAAGCAATAGTAAAGCAAAGGTTAGTAGGGGAAAGTCAATGGAACTCGGAGAATAACCTGCCCTAGCATCACTTCGTCTACCATGCTGGCAGCGATTTGATATCTTTTGTGAGCATTAGTTCAACATGGGTACCGATGTGACTATGAAATAGTCCACGGCTTTAATTTAGAGTTTCACATCCTTAATAATAGTTAATTTAAACTACTGACACGCGGTAGCGTAGTTGGATGAGACACTACGCTACAAGTCAGAAACTCGCTGGTTCGATTCCCAATGATTTAATTGAATTTTCAGTTGGCCTAAACCTTCCAGCCGCCCTGTGCCCCTGGGGTCGACTCAGCCCCTAGCAGAAATGAGTACCAGGAATCTTCCTGGGAGTAAAGAGCGGCCGCCACCTGTGAGCCGATTGTCTAGAAGATATGGGAGCCTCGATGTCTCACAAGGATACCTCTAACGTCTTCGTATGAAACTAGAAGGCCTCTTTCGTCATAATATCGGCCAAGTAAATGATCTCGAGTAATGCATTGACCTGGGTTTCCCAACATGAAATTTCGTGACTTTTTGTGCCTCCTAGTTAATCCTGTGATAATTCCTTCACACAGAAAATTATCACGTCTTTCAAAATCCCGTTAAGTATATTACACAGTCACTCTCGTAAGCACGGTGATATACAGAACCAGGACCTCATTTCTCAGACATGCGTACAAAGTTCCTCGGTTTCAAACGTTAGAACTTCAGTCTGAAATACGTAAATCTAAATAACGAAAATTATCACTTCCATTTTCAGGGTAGACACCAAGGACGGAAATAACATTTATTTCGGGCCGCGCCATAGCTCAAGCGGTTAGTCGCTGGCTTCCCACCGCGGCTCCCGGGTTCGATCCTGGGTCTGGTCAAGTGGGATTTGTGGTGGACAAAGAAGCAGGTTGCCGGTCACGGTAGCTGAGCGGTCTAAGGCATGCACTGTCTTCGCTCGCTCGAAAGCCGAGACCCTGGGTTCGAATCCAACTCAGGGCATGGATGTTTGTGTGCGTTTTTCTGTGTTTGTCTACAGGTAGAGGCCTTGCGACGAGCTGATCACCCGCCCAAGGAGTCCTACCGAATGTGTAAGATCTAGAAAAAACGAAGTGAACGGAGTGTATGGAGGTAGGCCTAGGCCCACTGGGGCTGTAGTGCCAAGGGGGTGGAGAGGCAGGTTTTCTCCGAGTACTTTGGTTTCCCCTGCCCATCTTCATTCCACCAACTGCTCCACAATCACCCTCACCTATCATCTGGGGCTGGTACAATAGGCCAGAAGTGGCCGCAGTACAAGGGACTTAGTCCCACTCCACAAGCAATAAGAAAAAACCTTTATTTCCAAAATACTGGCAACTATCCACCAGACTACACGGCGCCACATGACAGAAAACATTAATCATCATCGTAACCAATATGAGAATCACAAATTCTGCGTTTGAATAATATTTTAAAATACGGCGTGTACTCACAGAAAGCACACTACGTTTCTATCAATTAGTTTCAAGAAGCTTAAAATTGCTCAACTACTCAACAAATTGCCTGTATTTTATAGAACCCGAAGGTTCATTATGTTCACAAGAGTCTGCCACTAGTTGAATCCTGAGCCAGACGAATCCGGTCCACACCATTCCATAATATTTCCTTAAATTACATTTTAATACTGTGATATGACGTCTGAAAATCAGGAATAATGGAATGTGCAGATGCGGGTGTTGCTAGGCAACGGCACGGTAAACACGTGTCCGCAGTAACTGAGACCCACGCAAAAATAGAAGAAATGTTTGAAACTTTGTTCTCTATGCAGTTCTTGCTAATTTTACCAAAATTTACCCCCCGACTAGCTTCTTGTCCAAAACAGGCAACCTATTCGAGAAAGTTATTTTGAAGAAAGACGACCGGTTAATGCAAGCCAGTAGGATTTCCATAACCACCACAGCGTGACACTTCCGATATATGAGGCTTACGGACTACGCCACCTTAAATTTCAACAATAATATAGCTACGGCTGCTGTATTCTTGGATATTGAAAAAGCCTTTGGTTTGATGAATAAATTATCTAAATTAAAATTTTCTATCAGTCTAATCAAGCTTATTATCTCATTCCTTTCTCAGAGAAAATTAAGAGATTTTGTGGAAGATGAAATTTCTACGCCAAGGGATTCAGAAGCAGGAGAAGCACAAGGTGCTGTCCCGTCCCCCATGATGTATAGTGTGTGTATATATTCGTATGTATATATACACACACACTTGGTCGTCGAGTTAGGAACGACTTCTGTTCTGACTGACAGGTCGTAAGTCGATCTGGTCGTATGTCGGCCATATATTAATTAACAGTATTTTTTTAACCTTTATAATCTTTCTATCATCTTTAGAATTTATTTTTAAAAACTTTTACATTTTAATCATCATTTATTTTTCATTTCTTTGTGGTCGTAAGTCGGCGACTAAGTGTATATATTTTATACTCCCCAAAACCTGGTGTCTATCTAGGTCTCTTTGCTGATGGCACCTGTATATACGTAATACGGCAGGCAGCAAAGAGGTTATGTTCTCAGAAAGCTGCAACGAGGTCTCAGTACTATTGAGACGTGGTGTGAGAAGTAGCTCATAAAAATCAATGAAGATAAGTTTCAGGGAATCTGGCTTTCTCATACAATTAGGTGCCCTGAAGCTTATCTTACATTGAATGGATTGAAAATCCCTTCGTCAATCATGCAAAACATCCCGGTGTAATCTTCGGTAAGAGGATTGCATGGAGACTGCACATAGAAATGGTTGAAGCCAACGTCTTCAGAATATTTATTACAATCTACTGCCTATTCAAAAGTGAGCGTTTAGTGACAACATTAATCTAATCCTCCATGAGGCACTAAATAAATCAGTAATCACTCATATTTTCCTTACCCAGGAATTTGCGGCAGACGCCCACTTCTCAAAACTGCAACGCCTATACAACACAGTTCTCCCCACAGCTGTAAATTTCCCAAGGTGCACACCGGTCCGCGATTTGCATACGGTTTTCAAGCTTCCGTGTGTGTACGATTGTATAACAAAACTGTGCAGGAGACAAACAGAAGTCATACAGAATCATGAGAATGAATATGGTCTCACCATAGGAGAAGATCAAGCCAGACACAGAAAACATAATAGGCTTAAACTTGGAGACGGTCAAGTTTACGACCGTTCAAGTGACTAAACTGCCGTTGTAGCGTAAGATACGTAAGATAGACATGATCTACTTTGCAAAGCCTGTACTGACAAAGCCTTACATATAGAGCAACAGGAAGAATTTTCAGTAACACGCCATATGTGCTATACGTATAACTGACAAGGCCAAGCATATTCATAAGAAACAAACCCATCTTCTCGTCAGAGAGGATGTTACATAAGGACTATGACTGCAAGGGTTCAATTGAAAAAAATATTTCTATTCGTGAGTTTCATCGGGTTTGACGCCAAGACGAGCTGACTGGCGGTAAACTGCCAGTCGTAAACTAAATCTGGCTCTGACTCTGACTCTATTCTGAGTTATTTCAGTCATGAATTAGTTTTGAGAAGGTAGCCAAACGGCAACAGCATGAGCATGAATTATAAGTGCCGTTACCAAGCAACGACCATTGGAGACAAAGAAGTCTTTATATTTACTGTTGTCACTGTGATGTTTAAGTGTGCACATCTGTTAAACTGTTATGAGTGTTCAATAAATCAATTAAAATTCTAAACCAAGGGTCTAGACAGTAACATGAGGCAACTGGTGCCACAAATGTCCCATCTATGTCTTGGTCTTCATAATGGCGTGTTGTAGTTACAAAGACTAATCAATATTTGCTGTCTATGGAAATAATCGTTGCTTACTCGGATATTCCCACGATATACAAGCATATTACGAGTGCCAAACTGACTTCTAATTTTAAAACACATGGTAAATATAGTTACCACTCTGTGCCTTAAAGGTCTGCAGCAATGATCCGACGAAACAGGCTCATCTATTCGTTACAGATGACAAGTTGCTGCGTGAGGGCTCAGTTCCTTGGTTCAGGGCGCCCCCCCCCCACCTCTTGTTTTCAGCCAGAATAATTATGGCCGCCATTTTGAAATACAATCACGGTAGATCTGTGCTGACTGCAGCATAAATTTGAACCCCCCCAACTCAAACTCCCGAGTGAGACTACTACGAGGGGATTCATTACATTGCAGCCTGCGTGCGAGAAGGGCACAAGAACAGGCGTAATGATTAATAGTACATCCAGACCACAGCAGTGGGATCATGCATGACTTTAATGACCGTGCAAATTGGGTCATTATCTTAACCTGATCCTGAATGACAGCGATTCACATTCAGAAGTACACAGATCGTGACCTGCAATCAAACATCGGGTCAATGTAATTTTAACGATGACGTACCGATCCAGTATATAAACACCTGTACAGAAAGCCTAACCCGAAGTTCTTACACCTGTAACCGTGACAAGTACGGTCTTCTGGATTGAGACGCCGTACTGTCCGGCAGAATTTTACCGATCATCCATCATCATGAAATGGATTAATTTTCTCACAACTGTGACTATGTACAGTAAAATCTTCTGGAATGTGACGCCGTATAATACGGTAAAATTTTCAGACGTTTCGAAGGAACCTACTGTCTCCATCATTATACGATTGATTTAAGTTTATCTTAGTGGTGACTATGAAGAGCGCTGTGATGTTACACAATTACTGTGCTAAAATTTACCGACGTTTCGGAGGAAAGTACTGCCGAATGGTGAGTCAAAAAATAACCAGCCTGTAGCAGTCAGAGTTATATTGTATTCCTTGTCTACCAGACTATATGGCGTCACATGCGAGACGATGCAAATCTTCATATACACCGCTCTGATAACCTCAAATTTAAGTCAAATTATAGTGCTGTAGTGATATTTGCATTATATAAGATAATTCTTTAATGACTGTACAGTAACCAAATAACTAAACACTGTCCTCTGCAGAAGAGGGGCGTTAATGTTCAAACTGTCATAAATACATATTTAAGTATAATATTGATTTCAGCATAAAAATATACTAACATGCCACTTCTTACTAAGCATTAAGTGTGTCCTAATGTGAGACTGTCAGCTTTTCCCAAGATGCTCTACAATTTTTCATGTTCTTCTTTATACGTACGAGGTACATACAGCATCGTCCTCAACCCCACGCTCTTTCTGATCCCAATGATAGCACCTCTTGTATGGGGCTCACATCTCCGGGAGCTTATCGGTTGATAAAGCACCTCAACCATAACAACGGCTGCTCCACGCAAGACCTCTCTCAACGCGCCGTCTCTTGTTTCCCATTGTCCAGCTCCAAGGTTCCCGTGAAGCAGTTCAAGTGATTACCACCAGGCGTCAGCGCTTGCTTTAGCACGAACATGAGGGAAAGGTATACCGGTGACAGGCCGTGGGGGCCCATGGAGTTGTGAGACGTCGAGGCTCCTACATTTTCTAGACGATCGGTGCACAGATGATGGTGAGGTCAGCCTTACGCGCCGGCCGCCCTTAACCACCAGGAAGAGTCATGATACTCATTTCTGTTAGACGCTGAGTCGAACCCCAGGGCCATAGTGCGGCTGGAAGGATTAGGCAAAGTCAAAGGCTTCCCACGTTATGGTACCATTTCATAGTAGGAACCTCTGTTCTATATGTAGGATAGCAGATGTGAGGTCAAGAGGTTCGAACCCATGCACATCTTGTCGTTTACAGAAGACAGGATCTATAGGCGTGTAGGCTAAGTAGCAGGAGGATTATACTTCGGCAGCATTTAGAAACGCACAGCGAATAAGAGATAGAGCCCAGGAAGAAATTGGCGTTCTTCCGTTGTATTAATTGAAGGGAGTAGGTGGAGGAGGAGGTCATGACCACCCGGTCCTCCGTCCATCAGGTCACGTTCTACTTCAAAGCCACGTCTGTTCATGGTTTCATTTTACGATATTGTCAGTAACTTGAGGGGCCAAGGCCGCGCCATAGCTCAAGCGGTTAGTCGCTGGCTTCCCACCGCGGCGGCTCGGGTTCGATCCCGGGGTCTGGTCATGTAGGATTTGTGGTGGACAAAGTGGAGTTGGGACAGGTTTTCTCCGAGTACTTCGGTTTCCCCTGCCAATCTTCATTCCACCAATTGCTCCATAATCACCCTCATCTATCATCTGGGGCTGGTACAATACTAGGCCAGAAGTGGCCGCAGTACAAGGGACTTAGTCCCACCTTACTAACAACAACAAAAACTTGAGGGGCCGAAATAGCTCAGTCGGTATTGCAACGGGCTATGGTTTATGCAACCCAGGAATCACGGTTCGATTTCTGGCAGCGCCAAGACTTCCCCTTCTTTTCCGCAGCGTCCACGCCGGTTCTGTGATGCAACCAACCTCATATCCAGTGTGCAGCGGGGATTAAGCAACTGGTAAGTGAAGATAACCAGTTACCTCAATTTACTGCAGAGGTTACGAACGTGTGAGAATATATCTGCACTCCCGCTATACGTCTTCACGTCGTGGTGCGTAATTAAGCGAAGGGATAATTTCACTTTCCATATTTTGACGCTGAGAAGGAAAGGAACCATAGTCTGGGCGAAACTTTGGCAACACTGCTTGCTTCTTCCTTATATATGTATAGCTCAAGGGTGCAGGGATAGCACAATCAGTATATAGACAGCTATGGGCCGAGGGTTCGGAGTTCGAGTTCCGGTAGGGGCATGATTTATCTCATCTGCACGTCGTACAGACTGGTTCCGGATCCACCTAACCTCCTAGACAATGGGTGCCGGGTACTCTTTCCTAGATGGTTAATTGGCCGGGGTTCGAAGCGGACCACTTACCTCCAACTAATGCCGAGGTGAAGAATATGAGGATCTACACATGCACTCCCCATAAGTCTTCATGGCGTAGTGCTTAATTAGCTCAACCCAGAGATAATTTTACTTGTTTACTTGTATATGGAATATATATATATATATATATATTTATCCTTGACGTTGTAGAACGAAAGCTGTTGACTTCAAATTTCTGTACATAATTACGGGGTAAATCTCCCGCGCGAAACACTTAGGGCAGGCTAACTGTGTGGCACTGCACTGCCAACTTGGGATTGGCTAAATTAGACGGATAATTAAAATTGATTGGCAACTGCAAACTTCTCCACTCGTAAAGGACGTGAAACGAATTTCAACGCGAGGAAATCTCACAGGCTTTGTGATGGTAATTCGCAGGAAGGGGTGGGGAGGAAACTTTTTTTTGTTGTTGAAACTACTGGACATGCAAAGAATCAAGCTGGGATTTATGCATTAGCATCCTCTGCGAAGCAAAGTTTCTTCGTTCGGCAGTCACGTGGCACTTTGTCTATGACAGATATTGATTGCGCACGCAAAACAGCGCCCTCACACAACAACAAAATAAGTTACTAATGACCGCCAGAAAACATGGTCACTAAATGAAACTAATTACAATTTAACAGGCTGTGGGTTCAAGCAGAAGCTTCCAGGCATGGACTGAATCTCAGTATTGGACTGGAAATTACAGGACTTGAATTTCTATAAGTCAGTAGACACAGGAATCCTACAGACCTTCTTTCACGTGTTCTATGTCATTTAGATCGCATTTCGTAGGAGCTGCCGGTCTGAAATGTCCGTTCAGCCAAGAAAATATTATAACAGATGACCAAAAAGCTACTTATCAGGGGAAACATGAGCTGCCATGAGTAGAGGTGCCTTATAAGACGGGGTTTCGGATTGGAATATTGGATTTATTGTCACCTTATACATTCACACAATTCGGGACTAGGCAATACAGCGCTATCGCTATTCTACACACTTTTCAGTTCACCGTTATACAGGCAGTAGGATCCTGAGTCTTCATGCGTCGTATCCGGGCAACGGATTTGAAATAGTCTGTCATTTTAAATCACGTATTAATTATTCTTTTCACAGCCTAATTCCCTTCTTACTATAATTCTCAAAAAAACCTCATTCCAAATCGTTGGGTTGAGAACGTCTTCCTTCCCTATTTTGGCATCGAAATCTCCTAATAAAATTTTCATAAGGTACTCGTACTTCAGGAATTTATCAAATACATGTTCTAGTTCTTCGTAGAGCCCAGGCCGAGATACAGAATCCAGAATTGAATTCAAGAGACTAAAGAATTTTCAAGATTGATCGTGTTACCAAGTAGAGCAGTTTATGAGAAATCTCCAGTCGAAGAGAATTCAGAAAACAGTTGAACAGATGAAGTGCAGAAGTCGTTATTTCGTGTGTAATCGTAATAAATCCACTCGACCGACCTATAACCCGTTATTTTCGTCACGCCTACCCCTCTATAAATGACAATATTTACGCTTAACTTTTGTTCTGTAAAGTTTCCTGCACTAGGTATGACGCACTATGGTTCATAGGGAAGATGGACTTTGCCTACAGTCATGACAGTATCAGTTCTCACACCCGCAAGAAAACCAGTGATCATACTAACAGAAATTGTTCAGTGCTGAACTCAGGAAACTAAACAAGTAACACTATGAACAGTTCAATCAGAAATAACACCCATAATTCTCTGCACCAAGTGGTTTGCAAATCGGCCAGTACTCTGTATCAGTTTTATTTTCAATTAATTAATTTCAATCGCTTTATGCCGATAATTTTAAAGCTTAATATGTAACTGAGAAACCAATACATTCATTAGACTTAATTATACATATACAGGGTGATCCACTCTGACGATACCCTAAAATAATAATTACAAATCACATAATAAGTTACTTGGAAAAATAAATTTCGCGAGTTCATTCCTTGACAGATGTGGAGATAAGTGGGTTACGGCAGAAGTTACAATCGGCTTCCCTCCGCCTGGAGACAATGAACGACACGAGACTCCATATGCGCAAATGTTGCAGGACACTTAGTAGGAGTGATCATAGACTGAAGGAAATGACGCGAACTGGGAGGGCAGGCACCGTCCCAGTGTTACAAACCGCACAGTGCTGAACGTTTCTTTTTAACCCTCAATTAATTATTCATTCAGGGTTTCTTCTAGGTGAATAACCCTGTATATTTCTTAATATACAGTTTAAGAATGTGTTTGGATATTTCAGGGTCTTGAGATGGTAAATTTATGTCAAAATATGTCTCCCATTTTGTAAATACTAAGAGAAGATTATAAGTATTGTGAGAAAGAAACATAAATTGTATCTATATTAGTTGAGTGATGTCCTTGCCCTTAATTTGTTTTGAAAAAAAAAAAGGAAGAGGTTATGTTGGACAGGAATACGTAGAAGGTTGAGAGATTTTAAAATAAAATGTAGGACATCTCTTAGAGATATCTGGCATAAAGATGAATAAGCAACGTAAGTAAAATTTGCTTTTGGGGGGCTTTTATGAAATAAAATTATGTACATTTAGCTTCAGCGAATATATAATAATTGCCAAAATATCCGAATATTTTAACGTTCAAATTTGTCACTCAGTCTGTGAGTTGGTCAATGAGATAAATTAATATTTTCTAGGCTATGATTTTCGTAGACGAAACAGTTGGCTGCACTGACGCGTTTATTTTCGATAAACGAACGGACGTACCTCACCTTCATATCGAGCAGCCCGCGTCCCGGCTGCTTCAAAAGCTGTCTTCCTACTTCGGCGGGTTCTTTGAAGTCTGTAGTGGCTATCGTTACTTATGCTCGTTGCCATGGCAACTCTTATCGTTCTTACTCACCTGGAACAAACAGAGAACAATAATGACTAAAACATAAACAAAAACTGGTTTACGAAATTTAAAATTAAAATTCGCTTAGTGGGGGGTGGAGTCCAGTTAGGTCCATTCGGCACTGCGTCCACTGATTGGCCTATTGTAGTCTGCCCCGGGTGATAATGATGATGGAAAAGTTGGTGGAATGAAGATTGACAGGGGAAACCGATGTACACGGAGCATAACCGCCCCAGCGTCACTTTGTCCACCACAAATCCCACTTGACCAGACCCGGGATCGAACCCGGGCCGCCGCGGTGGGAAGCCAGTTACTAACCGCTTGAGTTATGGCGCTGCCCCAACTCGTTTACGAAACATCTGGTTTAAGATTGCACATCTAACCATAAATTGGAAAGGATTCGGAAGGAAACAGCCATGAATTAATCGAGGTACTATCGCAGAATTTGCATGGACAGACTAACGGAAAATCTTACTAAGGATACTCAGTGACTCGGACGAGATTCGAACTAGGCACCTCAAGAATATGAGTTTAGAACTCTGACTCTACGCTAACCTGCTGTGTACCATTCATAGTATACAAGGGAGAGTCAGTAAGTAGGTCAGAAATGGAAGTTAACAGGTACAATGAACCTAATAGGTTTTCCATGTGTATCACTAGGTAGCAGCACAGTCCAGCTTCAGGACAGCCTAGGTAGTAGACGCGCATGCGCATGTTCAGAGGCTGGTTTCATTAGTCAGAATGGCGACCGTGCTTGTGGAGTATAATATCTAAAAGCAGCGTTCTGTTGTGCGGTTTCCGTGGGCAGAAGAACTCAATGCAGAGGATATTCATAAAGAAACATTTCCTGCTTACGGTGAGAAGTGTTTATCGCGTAAAGCGGTTCACAACTGGGTCGAGAAACGTGGCAAATATTTCACTCATGACGGAGAAGTTGCAACAGAGGTGCGGAAGTGGCTGAGCCAGCAGTCAGAAGACTTCTATATTACGGGTTTCGACGCACTGATAAAGCGATGGGTGGATACGTCAAGAAACAAATGTTTCTTCCAGATTCGAATATCACATGCTCTACGTTTTATATCCTTCTGTGGCTTATTTACTGACTCCCCCTCGTATTTAACGACAGTGACATTCTCTAATATGTCACAGCGTCAAACGCTACATTTACTTGGTGTCAGAATCGGAAGAATGTGGAAGAAAAAGACAATGAATTATTTCAATATTTCACTGGAAGAACTGAGGGAAATCAAGATAAATCTGAGACAGGATAGTCTGTGCATCGGCCGAGATTCGAACCAGGAACCTCTCGAATGAAATCGACTTTAAGTAACTTGTTCTGTGACCCATATATCAACCTCGTTCAACCTCGCCTTTTATTTTATTTTCCCCATTTCCATGATGCATTTCTAAAATATCGAAGGATCTCTTTTATCCATCTTTTCATTCCTCCTCCTTCCTTGAGCCACGCATTTTCTTTCCTAAGAGCCAATACTGAAGAAGAAAAAAAGAGTTACGCGGGTAGGTATAAGGTGCAGGATTTCACGAGTCCCTAGGGAAATCGGACTGCTTCCCTACCGCTGGTCCTTTCCTTCGTCTGTACGCTCTATGCGAATCTTCCCATTTCGCCTTCATTTTCATATTTGTGTCCTTCTTGTTCCTTATTGTAACTGCTTCCATATTCGTCAAGTTCCCGGATATGGATCTCTATATTGTCTCGGGAACTGATCGCAGGACTCTTAATCATTCTAGCCCGTGCTCCACAGTGAATCCCAGGCCCTTTGCGCTTTTGCGCAAATGTTACGGCGTCTAACTGGGCTTCGGACCTTCCCCGCTCTCCGTTCTCAACAGAAGGCAGAATGGGTTTGGTCGAGTCCAGTTAACTCCGGTAAGTATTGTAGCGCCCTTATTTGTTATAACAAGGCATAAGGTCACCATTGCTCCCACAGTGCAGTTGCAACCAATATCCCGCTTCTTCCTGCATCATTCTCCCTCACTTCCTTAAAGCGCAACCTAGAGGTCAAATGTAAATCCAAACGAAGAACGTATCTAGTATCCCCTTAACTGAAAATGATTTGTAAGCGTGACACTTATAAACGTCATTATGTAATATCAGGTTACCATAGTAAGGAACTGTCGACCGTTAACACGTTGCATGAACTTGAATTACATAGAGGTCACCGACGAGCAAGAAATGTTCTATTTCTCTGTATCGTGTCTATTACGTGATTATTGATAGTACAGTAAACCTCCGCTAATCCGGATTAATTGGGAGGGGAGAGGTCATCCGGATTAGTGAGGCAAAGAAATTAGAAAATAAATAATTTGAAAATGATGTCTTCTGGGATGTGGCGTCGTGTAGATATTTTGTTAACTGACGTTTCGGAGGAACGTATCGCCTCAGTCTTTAGGGTATAAGAAATCCGCGAGCGATGAACCAGCGTGAGCTGGCGTCTATAAACTGACTCAGTCAGTCGGTTAACAAAATATCTACACGGCGTCATATCCCAGAAGATGACATTCTTCATAGTCACCGCCGTGGTAACCTCAAATCGTACAAATAAATAGAAAATTTAGTAATATTTATATATAGTGCTGATGAAAATTATTTAAAAAAAATCACTGCAGAATTTTCTTCCTCTGTCAGAAGCTGAAATCGAGGGACTCTTTCATCCAGCACTAGCCAGGTTGGTTGTTTCTTTACTTGTTTGCAGTCTCTCCAGCTGCTCTGAACACAGTCTGACAGTCCTCTTGCTTCTAAATCCCACGTGTCTTTTAAAGTATGTACTCAGCTGTGAAGAGAATATTTCATTCTTTATATTTCGATACGGATTATCCGACATCATGATCAACTGCATCCGGATTAGCGAGGGGTTACTGTACTTTCATGTGGATTATATGAAGTGCTCTACACCATTTAAAGAATGGGGGTTATAATTAACTATTTGTGCTTATTATTTGTGGGAACTCGAATTCAACTTCGGCCTCGACGCTTCATCCGATAACATGTACGACTGTAAAGGAATACGGGAGAAAGCGAGGGAAGTTCAAAATAAATGAATTGTGCACGCGTTAGAGATATACAGAAGTATGAAACAAAACGTTAGTGTCACTAATGTTCTGGGGATGTCACAGCGAAAATTATTAAGGTTATAGTATGTGAAGTCGTTTATCCTGGTAGACGCCTACCAAAGTTTCGGAGTTATCTGCCGCTTCCATCTTCAGGTTAGAAGAATGAGGGAGTATAAGAAAGATGATGTGGAAATGGAGGCAGGTAACTGCTCAGAATTGTTGGTAACGAGCTACCAGACTACATGTAATTACTTTAAAGAAGAGAGTGGTCGCTGAAACCGGGCATGGCCTAGTCTGGGAATGTAATCCTTCCCATGACAGGAACTTGTTATTTCTACACAGTGGCTGCCTTTCCGACGGAGCGAGGGAGCCACCATGCCATATTCTAGCCGAATGTTTGCAAAGTGAAAAAGGCCTTTTCTAGTTCGGAAACGACTCGATGAGTTTGTTTACTTTAACTTCCGCCCGAGTTCGCTAGCAGTCCAAATATTTCACACATTTTGTTCTTTTGAAGTTATTTACTTGATCTATCTTACAGTCTGCTCCGTCGGAACGGCAAATAGGCGCAAACGCAGCTCGAATTGGCGGTCTTCTGTGGGAGCTGAGCTTCTCACGAGTGTGGATACGAAACTTACTATCTTATGAAATGTAAAATCGTGTAGTCACACAAATATTGTAGCATATTTGCTCAAAGCAGGACTTGTGGGGTCAGAGAAACAGCTATTGCCAGCGAACGGCTCTGAAAAAACATTGAATTCTAGACTACGGCTCGGTGAACACGTTGCCGCTGCAACGAATACGCACGCAACAAAAGAGGCACTGTTGGAAACGATGTTTTCTGCTTGGTCAGTGCAAAGTCGTTATAAGGACGACAACTGGGACAACCGAGTCAATTCTGTATGGAATTATCCCAAGAAAATATTTCGGGTTGAAGGTAGCCGTCGTTCAGAGAGGATTTGAACACGTATGCAGAGGAATAGCCCTTGTCAAAAGCCGTTACCAAGAAACGTCTAGTGAAGACACTGCAATCTTGAAATGATTTAGAGTGTGCTGTAACGATTTGTAAAATGTGAAAATCGGCGATAGTGTTATAGTTATCTGTAGTTACGACCTGTAAGTTGTCAACAAATCCATTCACCAATCCAAACCCCATCTACATCCACTCAAAACTACGTGACAATATTTATAAACGTTTCGAAGAAACATATTGCATCCATCTTCAGGGTATACGAATGATTATCGGTGCTGCTGTACGTTATAATTATTTATAAGTTACTCTTCTACCCTGAAGATTGGAAATAGAAGGTCTCTTCCAAAAGTCTGTAACTTTACACCAGAGTACATGGCTTTACACACCCATGAAGTATTTATCCCCGTGTGAACTTCAGGTCTTCTAAGTGAGGTGTTACCGGTTCAAATGTTGCTTTCAAATTTCAGTTGGTTTTTAGCTAACGAAATAAGTAGCAGCATGGAGATGGATCCTTTTCAGAACTCCCTGCCACTTGTCCCTGTCCAGTTCAGAACCTCACACTCTGCTTCACGATTTATTTCACGAAGTTGACGGTCTGTTTTACATAGCGTCAACAGGTAGGTTAACAGATGAATGACAACAAAAAACAAACTCCGTGGTCTATAGTCCGCAAGCGAACTATACCGACCGAGCGACCGCCGCTTGTCGGCGAAGTTAGTGCCAACTTTAGCGGATAGAGAGTGTCGCGTGGTCAGCGCAACGGATTCCCGTTATTTTCTGTTTTCTAGACCGGAGCCGCTATTTTTCCATTCAAGTAGCTCTTCAATTATCCTCACGAGGCTGAGTAGACACCGTTTCAGACCCACTACTTCTCAGAAAATGTGGTAGCACCGGAAATCGAACCCGGGACCTCTTGATCTGTAGCCAGGAACTGTGACCACTAGACCACAGAGGCAGTAGGACAGATGATTGAAGAATTGGAAAATATTTGGAAAGCCGTGGTTGTTGTCTAATCGAGGTACTATCCCAGCCCTTGCTTAGAGGAACTGAAATAAATAAAGAAAGCTTGAGTCAGGATAGTCGGAGTCTTAACCGGTATCCGAACCGACTACCTACTGAACACGAGTATACCGATTAGCTCACACGACCGGCTCTTTCTTTCAATTTCTCAGAATCGCAAAGAATGCATCAGGAAAATTCCAATATTTCGTTAGCCACCTGTACGTGAAACACACTAAGGGTCTTTCTGCAGTCGTTTAGAATAGAATATGAGGCTTAATGACTCTACACGGTCTTCAAAATCACGACTACATCATAAAGGCAAGAGAGATAGAAGTTCCTTTTGCGAAGAAATTGAAAGGAAATTGAAATTAGGCGTCTTTAAGACCAAGTAACGATATTAATCAATGACGTCATTAATATGGCAGCGTGGCAAGTGAGGTTGCAAACTTAACAATCCCCTGACAGCCTGTGCGCGCCGGCCACCACCTGCAGAAATTGCTACCCACAAACGAAACTTTCACTTCAGAACTTCCGGCGCCCTCCAATTATATCCACACACCCTCCCCACACCCCCTCCCCCCTTTAAAATAAGTCAGAAACACATTAAACCTGGGCAAACCTCCGAATCCCTGGTTGAATTATACCGAGCATACAGTGTAGGCAATACGCAAGGCTCCGGATCGCTTTTAACAAGGCAAAGCTCGGAGATAGACAATAAATCACTCGAGTTGTTAGCTACTCACATGCGTAATAAAGGATGACTAGCTACCCGCATCCCCTCCTTGAGGGTAGCCTGTAAATAATGGGCCGTTGAAAGTTTTTATTTGCTCTTAGAAGCGTCTAATTCGGTTTATGATGGTTTATGGGGTTTTACACCTGCTAAGGTGTAACTTTTCTTAGCGGTATATAAAAATAAATGTCGGTATTGAATTTTAAGTTAACCCATTAACCTTGTAAGACTCACCCCCTAAGCGAAAGTGTGGAATAAATTTCAGAATTTAATAAAAAAATATCGGTCTCCCTATTTACCACTCAAGAATTCTTGATCCCACTATCATCGCAGGACGTGGTAAAGTGTAGTCTGCTGTAAATTTACCAAAGTTTCGAAGGTAAATATTGCCTCCATCTTCAGGATGAAAAGATAAGTCAAGCAAACAGCAAAAAGAGACGTGACGGGCCGTTACTTTGCTGATGACCATGCAGGGGTCCTCCAGCACTTGAATCAATGTCAGCAATGGAACAAAAGGCTCTATCTGAGCGTTGAGTTGCCGTTGGTCCAACAGTGCAGAGAATGATTCCCGGGATGTGACCAAAGCGTGGAAAGTAATTTCGTCCATTTCGGCCAATGCCTGGTTGAGGGAGGAGAGGGGGGGGGCTTGTTGCATCATATCTCGCCTGGGGATGAGACCCACCTGGCGACATTTGTTTCTCTGTCTCGGTCACTACGGGGAGGTTACGTGGCGAATTTAAGGGCTACAGAATTCTGGAATTCAAGACTTAGTAAATGGAAAAAGTAAAGCTGCACCTGTATTTAATTAAAGAAGTACCACTCCATGATGAAATATGGGGGAGTGGGAGTATAGCTCCAACATTCCTGATCCTGACACTAGATGGTACTGAGTGGTTAGCTTCACGCCCCGGTTGCTTTAGTCCCGCAGAAAGGGCCTCAGTACCCAAACAACAGGAGAGAGGGCGGGACTCAGAGCCGGTCTGAACGCAGTGGAAAAGAGAGAAACCTTTCGCCCCTGACGGGTATCGAAACTTGGTCGCCCAGCACATAGCCAGTCGCTAAACTGAGTTATCTCTGCTCCAGCTTATTAGATATCTCACATTAATGGAAGCATGCAGGTGGAACGTGTTAGAGAGGAAGGTATTGAGGAGCAAGTCGTAACCAAGGGGGTGGGAGGAAGAGGTAAAAGTATGGAGATAATTACACATTGAAGGGCTTCATAATTTCTGCTCTTCACACAATTTATTTTAATGATAAAGTAATGGAGAAGTTGGATGGGGCATGTAGCATGAGTCGAAGAGATCAGACATCGTCATAATCGCAGAGGCGAGAGAAGGAATATTACTCAAAATCGTTATGACTCTCCTAAGCAGCGTTCATCAACTGGTCTTCGTAATGGACAAAGAAGTGTTTATTTTTTTCTGTGTGATGTAAGCTAGAGACCCAGTTCTTATTTGGATTAATTTCGGACGGACTTTATTTCGACATAGGATTTCCGGTTTCCCTCCTGTCTTTAAGCAAATGCTGACATGGTTTATTATCATAAATTATGCAATTCGATACAAACTTAGAAAAATAAACCGCGACGCATACCTCAAGCCTCTCTTTCTAACCATCCCAGCGTCTTCAGAACACACTACAGTTATCAGAAAGACGAATGGGCGAAGCTATCAAATTTCCAAACAAAATTACGCAATTACCTCCCCCGTCCCCCGGAATAGGTATAGTCAGTATAGTGATGGACTTAGGGCTGGATGGCCCAAGTTCTATTCCCAGCAATGCAAGATTTTCCTCTTCTCCACAATAGACAAACCGGCTCTGAGGCCCACCCAACCTCTTGTCCAAATGTACCGGGGCTCTTTACCAGAAGGAAAAGCGGCCGGGGCGCGAAGCTGACCACTCACCTCCTAGTGCTAAGGTTAAGGATGGTGGGCCTATACATCCACCCCTCATATACCTTCATGGCACAGCGCTTTACTACGGATCAGTGACTGCGCGGTCAGAACATGAACCGCCTTCGCCCGCTCGAACATTGGGATCGTCAGTTCGAATTCCACTCGAGGCATGGATGTTTGTGTGCTTTTATTCTGTGTTTGTGCTGTCCTGTGTACAGGTAGCGGCCTTGTGACGGGCTGATCCCCCGTCCAAGGAGTCCTCCCAAGTGTGTAAAAGATCAAGAAACTGAAAAAAAAAAAGGCCAAGGTCTAACAGAGGGCTGTAGAGCCATAGATAGACAGATAGTGCTTTACTAATTAAGCACAGGGAAATTTTACCTTACTTTACTTCCCCTCCTTGAGATAAAGGTTCTCTCAATTATTCTCTAGCTTTAGTTTTCACCCACTCTTCCACAATTCTTTCTTATCGCGCTCTCTGTCTCTCGTTCTGGTGAAACGAACAGAGTAATTTTAGTAGCAGACCCACAAAGTTGCGAGTGCATATAAAATACAGAACACAGGAATTGGAACCTTGGATCCAAATCGATAAATATGATTAACGTGAGACGGTAGAAATCTCCGTAAATGGATCAGGTTCTGTAACCCCATAATTTGCGCGCCATTGCGTCCCTTTTCCATATCTCTTATGCCTCATTAAATCATTTAGAACTGCACAAAAGGAGAGACAATAATGCTCGGTGGGGAACTTTAAACAACACATCCACCATTGTTATCTGCCCAATCATATGCCAACAACGGCCAGCACCCCCAAACTGTGCAACAGCGGTACAGAGTAGGATTAGGTATCGATCAATTGATATTTATTCTCACATTATATCGACAGAAAGAAACTTCATTTTGTGAAGAGTATAGCATTTACATGATTTCAATTCTCAACAAATACCATAAATCACAGATTTTTCTGTATGTATCACCTACTTTAACATACTAAAACTCTGTACTCTGTCAACATAATGTATTTGTGTGTTCCGTATGGTTCTAAGAACAAACAGCGACTGTTTCCCTAAACAGCATTAACCGGTTGAGCTCTGTAGCGGGGACGTAATGCGTTTCCTGTGAGGTACGGACTGAACATACTAACACTCTGCATTCTTCCCACAAAGTATATCTGCGTGTTCCGTATGGTTCTCACAATAAACAGCGACTCTTTCCCTAAACAGCATTAACCGGTTGGGCTTTGTAGCGGAGACGTAATGTGTTTCCTGTGAGGTACGGACTGAAGTTTCACTATAGGCATGGCGTTTGGAAGAATCTTACACTTCAGCCATGGTACCCGAATTCCATTTTCAACTGTATGTTTCACATGCAGCCCTCCCAAAGTTCATATCAAAATTTCGCTCTAATAAAGATCTCTCGACTTTAATATCAAAATTCCGTTTGAAGGAAACGTAAGCCCTACAAAAATTCTTTCATCTAGTATTGAATTTTAATATCATTAACTTGGATTTGAATTCCATACTTCAAAATGTTTAATTGGCCAGCCTATCACAATCTGCTTGACTTGATCTGACCTGCAGGCACATCGATTGATTTCATATCTCAGAATACCTTTACAAAATAAGATTTAAATATATAAAAACGACTGCCTAAAGACTATGTCACAGCTTCCGTACAGGCACACTACATCTGCTGTCGAATAAGTTAACCACTATGACTTTCATCCAAAGCGTTTCACACCCATCGAAGTACATAATTTTAACGAAATATACCTCTTTATGCTAACAATATTATTGTCACGTGATAGATTATAGACGGGGTTTGGATTGGTGACTGGATTTATTGCACACTTAAACACACAACTCGTGACAACGTTTTGGAAATCACTAACGCATACAGATAATGTACTCAGCCACGGCCTTCACGGCGCTGCTTGGTAGCGGTCTCCAACAGTGGACGTCCATCTGCTTTCGGACTAGCGTTCTAGCAGGCTGGTGGCCATCTCACACCAACCTCCTACCCTTCTCACTGCCGTCTCAAGACTCTCTCATAATGGCAGCTGGTTCTCGTTATATAGCCTCGGCACGGACCGCACAGAAAACACCGATTCCAACATTCTTCTATTGTTGCGTGCGTGTCTGTCACGGCCATCACGTTACAGTTACTAAACCACTGCCTAGCAACAGATGTGTTTGCACAGCCGTTCCTAACAACGGTTGTCTCTGCTGGTATTACAAGTCTGACTTTCAGTAGATATGCCACACTATTCTATGTCTCAAACAAATCTGATTTTACGTCATGCCTTGAGCATAAATTCTCATAAAAGCATTCCTGTGTGACGAATGATATACGTACCTACTATCGGGATTTGGTTGGAATCGCGTGTTGAAAATGGAAAGTAGTAGTATTTTAATGATGGAATGAATTACGTCTCTCCGATGATGACGTAGTCTCACAAATAGCTCACACTGAGTTTAGGAGAACAGTTTAAAATATTGATTTTCTAGTCGTACAAGATATGATAAACCAGATTTGTTAATTTGTTCCTTACCAGAAATAAATCGGACAACAAACATTAACAAGTAAACAAATGAACCAACAAAGAAAAACAAATTACAACTTTTAAATAAACAAATGTCTGTAATATGTTCAAAAATGTTTGTGGTGTTTTTGGTCCAAAGAACCACAGCGATCAGTAGATACTTCAAGGGATAATAGTACTATTTGAATTCAAAACATAAATGACCAAACATAACAGAGTTTTGGTAGGAACATAAGCTTAATTCTGCTGGAATTTTAATCACCCATTTATGTAAACACAATTAGTGAGTGTTATTCTTTATTTATATCGACCTCGGGTTGTGACTAAGCATAAAAAGTGGTCATTTTCTTCCATATTAGCGTGACAACATGTCGACGAGTAAAAAAAGTTATGACGCAACAAAACCATTACAACTTTCCCCGGTCTCGTTACTGTCATAGATATTGCGGGCGCTCGGTTAACTGCGGCAGAGACAAACGAGAATCACAATTCGCAACATCGATACTCGAGGCATCGAGAGAGGCACGTGACATTCGATAAACTGAAGCCGTAAGCAGATCAAATTAACACAAAAGGGACTTCAATACATTCCTACAGCAAACACTTGAGGGTCGATTCTTGCGATATATCGTTTCCGATTTCTCTATGCTGAGTTGTGCACTGTTGTAATAAATAGAGTTGTTTCTTATCACAGTACAGTTAATTAAAACATTAGTTCCTGAAATTAGGTTTCGACATTTGCAATGTCACCCTCATGAATATATAATTAGTAATATAAAAGACACCGGATCAATGTAATTCTCGATTACAAACTCCGTACACTGTAGTCCGCAAGCAAACTATACCGACGGAGCGACCGCCAACTTTAGTGGATAGAGGGTGTCACGCGATCAGCGCAACAAATCCCCACGGCCGTTAATTTCGGTTTTCTAGACCAGAGCCGTTATTTCCTTGAAATAGCTCCTCAGTTATCCTCAAGAGGCTGAGTGGACCCCGTTCCAGAAACATTATTTTTCAGAAAATTGAGTAGCGCCGGGAATCGAACCCAGGACCTCTGGGTCCGTAGCCAGGAACTCTGACCACTAGACCACAGAGGCGGTCGGAAAGACTTACAACACGCTGATAACTACAGAACACAAAGCGGAGGCCCTTGTTGAGTGTATCGACTCGAAACTGGGTCTTCACGGTCTGTCATATTAAAATATGACTATTTTACAAGACTGGAGATACAACGAGGATTACAGGCCAGGCACGCGTGGCGGTGAAATCTATTAATACCACCGTAGCCATGCGAGTTGTAGGAGGCATCGAAAATTGAACCCAGTGACTGAGGTTCCTACAGTGGGCGTAAGACGACTGGAGCGTTAGGCTGACAACCCACCTCCATGCAGTGCAGGAATTGAGAATATATGGAACCATTCCGCTATTTCTCCAGACGTACTCACGATGTGGTGCTTAATTAAGCACAAGGGGAACTTCACATTTTGTATATTGTACGAGATCTTGGGGGCAGCCACACTATGGCCCTGGGGTTGACTCAGCCTCTAACAGAAATGAGTACCAGGAATCTTCCTGGAGGTAAAGGGCGGTGGCACGTAAAGTTGACGACCTCACCGCCATCTTTGAACCGATTGTCTAGAAAATGTGGGAGCCTCGACGTCTCACAACCCTATAGGCCTCCACGGCCTGTTACAGAGATAGATTTAACTTTTGCATTACTTTACGAAATCGTGGGGGAGCTGAAAGAGTGGGCTGATGGGACCGAAGAGACCTCCATACTCTCCACTATGAAGGATTTGACCATCCTACCCTTAACAATCGATTAGTAACACCTAGATTATTAAAAAATTACGACATTTCGCTGTTCTTTTTGCGTTGATATGCTACATGTTCCCTCCTCTTCTTTACCTTCTTTTCTGTAACCCTTAGCATACGGTACCTCCCAACCCGACAGAATACAAACTACTGTTCGGCTAAAGTCACATTACATTAACAGAGAAGCAACTAAACAGCGGGCTGGTGTGTCGGTTACCCTCTATACTCGTGTTCGAGATACTCTTGGTTCGAACCTAGGCCGTAATCCGTCTACACTGAAAGCTTTATTGCAAATACTCTTACCTCCCAGGAAAACCCCGAGATAATACCTCTATAATGCCATAACCGCTTCCTTCTTAATCCTTTCCAATTCATCCTACCATCGGGGATATATAATCCGGACATTGACAGCACCGTAATGTACGCCACAGAAGAACAAGAGACAATCGATGCAACGCTTTGTAACGCCTTTCACTTTACGCTTTCTTTCGTTGCTTTCTGGTTTCCAAACGATGCCATAACGTGCTCCGCGCTCGTTAGTGCCCCCCCCTCACAAATGTGGCTTATTTACGTCATCGACGTTGCAAAGATTGTTCTCTTGTATCCTGATCATTACTTGTTCCCACTTTTGAGAGATCTGAGCTCCTCACAACGGTGACTATAGAGGGGTCTGAATTGGTAACTGCACTTACTAAGTACAGATATAACTACAAGTAACTACAGCGCTATCGCTAATTTACACACTCTGCAGTTCACTAGAGAACCCACTGAGTATACCCACTCTTCTGTGTCTGCACCACTTGTTGCCTGGTAAAGGCTTCTAACGGCGGACGTTCCCCTTACTCTGGGCTCCCGAACTATCCCCGTGCCTCAGCTACCAGCTTCTAACAGCAACAGCTCACACAGACTGAACCGCAGCAGTCCTCGAACTCACTCGCTCTAGTGTACTCAACCTGCTTATACCTCGGAACGGACTGCACACAAAACACCGTCCCAACAGTTCTCCAATTGTTGCGTCACGCAACCGTCGCACGGACAGCATATAGAACACCACTTCCCAGTTTACTGGTGCGTGTTAGGAATATGATGCCTAGGAACGGGCGTTGTTTAGAGTCATTACTTAGAAACGGATCTACATGCTACAATATGACGCCGTGAAGCCTGGTACAAGTGTGTGTAAATGGTAGCAGAGGTTCTTTTGTCAGGGCTAAAGTGTGCTGGGCGTGAAGCTGCGCACTTACCTCCGTTTACTCCTGAGGTCAAGAAAATGTGGATCTATACTTCCACTCCCCCATACGTGTTCAATTACTGGAGTACAGGGAAAACTTCATTTTGTTTCTACTGGGAGGAACCTGTGATCGCTACATGCCTACAAGCCTAACTACACGTCCGTACCTTGTCACTGCAAGCATAGAAGTCGGGAACAAGATCAGGAACAATCTCAGGAATGCTCTGTCTCAAATTCCAGGCGTCCAGCGGACGGAATCTTGTCATATAGGTCAAATGGTGTCAGTACTACCAACATAATATTACCCTCTAGTATCTTAACCCTGCTTTATCATAATAAAACTCTTAATTCTTCCCACAGAGTGTATCTGTGTGTTCCGTATGGTTCTCACAATAAACAGCGACTCTTTCCCCAAACAGCATTAACCGGTTGGGCTTTGTAGCGGAGACGTAATGTGTTTCCTGTAAGGTACGGACTCAACTGTTATATATTATTTAGAACGCATTTAGTCTTCAAAGGAGGGAGAAGACACACGTGTGGAGGCGGAGTCGAATACCTCCACCGTGACCCTGCGAGTTGTAGGAGGCGACGAAAAGGAAGTCTCGAATCTGAAACAGTAAAATATGGTCGCGAGTATCAAGGGACTCGGACCCGAGAAAGACTGTGCTGGCAAGGGCCAGCAGCATATATACAAAAGACAGGCCCATTCTCTCGTAAAACAGTAATAAGTATCTGGTCATGAGACCCAGATGGGGCTCGACACCAAGACTTACTGACTGACTGACTGTCAGTCGCAATGTGACTTTGGCCTTACTTTTCTTCAAAGGTCTTAATCCCCGTATATTGGAAGGGCGCCAGCAGAGGCAAGACACTACAGGCTGTAACGTTTCGGAGCGGGTAACCTCAGTGGTAAATCTATTTTGTATCTGTGTGGTACTTCGTTGAAATCGTAAGTAATGGTCACCATTATAGCAAATTACTGTCTTGTGGGATGCGACGCCGTGTAGTTTCATATAAGTTTATGGACGTTTCGGAGGAAGGCATTGCTGATAATACAGGAGAAGGCGAACTCTTTCGAACATGAATTGCTTAGCAACAAGATGAAATAAAAGTGTTTTAAACATCTGAGAAGTCCAGACGGCACGGAGAGAATTTGTGTTCTAGCGCATTATGTTCTTGACGTCACATGTCATCACTTTTTCCTTTACGCCCACTCCGACACCCCTCAGCTGTTGCGTCAGACTCTAAAAATGCGGTGTTACACGGTGTATAAAAATAAAGATACCGTTATTGTTTCTACGCTTTCACGTTGGATTTGAGGTACTCACGGCTGTAATTATGCAAAATACGGACATTTGGATTTAATTCCGTGTAGCTCGGAGACAGCCTGATGTTTCGGAGGGAAGGAATAACCTCAATTTTTAGGGTCGAAGAGTAAGCCAAACTAGAAGCCAGCATCAGGTGTCAAGGTCGCATTTCTTTTCTACCGTGAAGATAGAATCGATATGTTATTCCGAAGCGGCTGGTTCTCTCCGCACAACAAATCGTTGCAACTCAGCAGAACGTACTTTTTATACATATATGTTATTTTCTGGCTATTAAACGACGCTTTCAGTAGCTTTACCATACAGCGTCGAATTATATGATTCTTACACGATAAATTGGAAAATATTTGGAAAAGGTCGTGACCTATCTGAGGTACTATCTGCACATTTGCATGCAAGGACGAGCAAGCAAGATCCAGGCAAGTCTTCCCGCCGAAATTCGGGCATACTTTCTCCCGATTAACATTAAAGAATATTACGGCTAAGTGAACCCGCTTGATACTGCAGGGCTGAGTGCAATATTGTGGGAGGGATATCCCGAGTGAGGTAAACCTGAGAGCAAAGTTGTCCGTGTACTTAATTAAGCACCACGCCATGAAGATAAATGAGGAGCGGAGGTATAGCTCCACATTTTTAATTTTAGTACTAGATGAAGGTGCGCAGTGGGATACAGGTTCCGGCCGCTTTCTCCCTGAGGAATAACTTCCAATAATAAGCAAAGTTATGGTTGCCCTCGGCTTAATTAATCATCAGAAATAAAGGATTGTAGTCGCATGGAGGTATAGCTGCACGTATTCGTAACATTGCCACTATAAGGAGATTGGTGGCAAGCTTCATGACCAAACACCTACTCTATACGGGGCTGGGTGAACTCTAGAGCCGGTGGGGGTTGGGCGTGGGGGATTAGCCTCCTCAGCCTTAACCAGTAACTGAACACCGACTCGCTGCATTTGCTAAAGCACACGGTCTCTTAGCGCAAGGAGAGGATACAGAAAACAGATGTCACACACAGTTGCGTTCAGCAAGCGTACAAGACAGAGTCAGGAGAAAGGACAAAATTACTCTTATACCAACAGGATACAGGAAGCTGGATTGGAATCATCAGGCTCAGGATAGGGCCAAGTCAGTGCTCTTGTAAAGATTGTGATGGATTTTCGCATTCCATAAAAGGCGGGTAATTTCTTGATTACACTAGCGACTATCATCTTTTTTCAAGAAAGGCCCTGTACTACAGCATTACTTGATTAGCTGGCTCAGGCGACCACAACGCCTCCTTCCAATTCATTATCCACTAGTTATTTTACCAGCAGACCCTATATACAGCTACTGAGAACATCCTTAAACAAACATGTAAAACGTGAGGTTGTACTGTGCTTAAATACACGTATGGGGGAGAGGAGGTAAAGCTCCACTATTCTTGACCTGCGCACTAGATGGAGATGAGTGGTCAGCCTCACGACACTCCCGCTTTACCCCTTGTATCCACTGAATAGGAGGCTAGGTGGGTCCCAGAGCCCGGTCTGGAAGTTATGGTGAAGAGGAAAATCTTGCCCTTGCGGGATTCGAACCCCGACCGTCCAGCACGTAGCCTGTCTCTATACCGACAGAGCCATCTAGGCTCTAAATAAGCTGTATAGGTAAATATGAAATCTCAGGAAGGGACATCGAAATTACGACCCCTCTCCAAGTCTCAGTAACCTAACAACAAGGGGCTGTACCCACTGCATGGAACCCAGGACTACCAGCTCAGGTAAGCTTGCCACCCCACGGTCATATTGTATAGGATACTGCANTTGTTATGACGTCACGTGCTGGCAACAATGTACATACATGCAGAATATCCTATAAGCTAGCAGGAAGCCGAGTCCTTCTGAAGCAACGAGTTCCTAATCCACTCAAGAGTTTCCCAACATTTTATGGAACCCGAAGGTTCACTACCGTGTTCACAAGAGCCCACCACTCGTCCCTAATCCAGTCCATACCACCACATCCTATCTCAGATCCATTTTAATATTATCCTCCGACGTACATCTATGCCTTCCTAGTGATCTCTTTCCTTTCGGGTTTCTATCCAAAATCCTTTATACAGCAAGCGTGTTACATGATCTGCCCAACTTATGCTCCTTGACTTGGCATTTCGTAATAGGTTATTTACAGGGAATGTTTAGCCCCACACCGAAACATCGCTCTGGAGGACCACCCCTTATCGCTTGTCCGCGGCTGCTTATTCAATATATCCACAGCTACTCATCACATCTGAACACCGTCTTCTCCAGCCGCTACCTGAGAAAGCGCCATGCCATGGTAACGAGGGACACAACGTGGATGGCAGAAAATATGGACAGGTAATAAATTGTCCTGGTTAATTAAGCATGATATGAAAGGTTGTGTGAGAGTGGAGGTTTTTTTTTTTCTGTGGCGCTACAGCCCAAATTTGGGCCTAGGCCTACCTCCATGAAACTCTCCGTTTCACTTCGGTTTACTAGATGTTACACATACGGTAGGAGTGATCAGCTCGTCGCAAGGCCTCTACCTGTATACAAACACAGAAAAACGCACACAAACATCCATGCCCTGAGTGGGATTCGAACCCACGATCCCGGCTTCCGAGCGAGCGAAGACAGTGCACGCCTTAGACCGCTCGGCTACCGTGACCGGCGATAGTGGAGGTATAGTTCCACGCATTAACGCCTGTACTAGACGGAGGTGAGTTGCTAGCTTCACGCCCTGGCAGCTTTATCTACAAGAAATTTCCCAGTGTCCACTGGCTAGGCGCCTGCATAGGTTCCACAACCCGTTCAGAAGCTGCGGGAAACAAAGAAATCTCGCCCCGGCCGGGGCCTGAACCCTAGTTATAAATCTACATAAATAATGAATCATCATCATGCATTTCTTCAGTTGATTAGTGGCTTGAATTATGATCACTTTCTTCCATACACTTGACAATTCATCAACAGTTTTCATCACACAAATTGACTCTAGAAGACATTTAGATGTACGGGGGGTAAGGTACGGCTCCAAACATTCTAAACGTCGGTACGAGATGAAGGTCAGTAGTCAGCTTCACGTCCCGACTGCTTTAACCCCGAAGGAAATCCCAGTTTTACTCAGTAGCTCAAGGCACATGCGAGAATAACAACTCGACCCGTCCACTGCCACTGCTTCCACAACGCTTTCAATGCACCTGTCACCTTACCATTCGATATCATATGACAATAAAATAATATCGTGGGTTGTTTAACGGCGGTCACAGTTTCGAAAATTCATATCGCCGGGTGATATAGTCACGGAAGAATGATGAATTGGAAAATATCTGGAAGGAATCGATTCCAGTTTAACCGGCGTACTACTCCGGCATTCATCTGGAGGGACTGAGGAAAGCTATGAAGAAATCAGTCCAGAGAGCCGGTGTCCTGGGTGAGATTCGAACGGAGTAGTGCCGGAATAAAACTTCAGAGAGATACCTCCAGACCAGCCTGCTCTGTAGCAAAGCTACTGTTCTTACTCTGAGATGCCAGTTGTGTTATTCTAAGTGACTCCGTGGATACACGTATACAAAATCAAAAGTTATGCTATATATATAAAAATAATAAAATATATTATATGCGCAGAATGTCCCAGGAAGAAAAGTCAGTATTCCAGGAGGCCACAGTATCGGTCATTCGAAGCGAAAAAGTGTATATGTACATGTGTCCTATTCCGAATGGTTTCTGAGATACAGCTATTTCTCTGTACAGTTCCAAATACCAGCATTTATTGTTCACGTGACAAAGTTAGTACAGTTTACCTAGTACAATACATTTGTTAAAATTCCTCCCTCAACATCAATGCACTTTGCAACTCGTGTGAGGACATGGCGCGCTGCTCGTCTGTACAGTGTACAGTGTACTGTACAGTGAAATAGCTCTATCTCGGTGCAACTCGTGTGAGGACATGGAGTGGTGCTTGTCTGTACAGTGTACAGTGTACTGTACAGTGAAATAGCTCTATCTCGGTGCAACTCGTGTGAGGACATGGAGTGGTGCTTGTCTGTACAGTGTACAGTGTACTGTACAGTGAAATAGCTCTATCTCGGTGCAACTCGTGTGAGGACATGGAGTGGTGCTTGTCTGTACAGTGTACAGTGTACTGTACAGTGAAATAGCTCTATCTCGGTGCAACTCGTGTGAGGACATGGAGTGGTGCTTGTCTGTACAGTGTACAGTGTACTGTACAGTGAAATAGCTCTATCTCGGTGCAACTCGTGTGAGGACATGGAGTGGTGCTTGTCTGTACAGTGTACAGTGTACTGTACAGTGAAATAGCTCTATCTCGGTGCAACTCGTGTGAGGACATGGAGTGGTGCTTGTCTGTACAGTGTACAGTGTACTGTACAGTGAAATAGCTCTATCTCGGTGCAACTCGTGTGAGGACATGGAGTGGTGCTTGTCTGTACAGTGTACAGTGTACTGTACAGTGAAATAGCTCTATCTCGGTGCAACTCGTGTGAGGACATGGAGTGGTGCTTGTCTGTACAGTGTACAGTGTACTGTACAGTGAAATAGCTCTATCTCGGTGCAACTCGTGTGAGGACATGGAGTGGTGCTTGTCTGTACAGTGTACAGTGTACTGTACAGTGAAATAGCTGTATCTCGGAAACGGTTCGGAAGAGGACACATGTACATATACACTGTTTTGCTTAGAAAAACCGATACTATGACCTCCCAGAATATTGACCTCTCTTCCTGGGACACTCTATATAGTCATTTTATGGCTACAATCCGTGTAGTCACATCCAATGTTCACTATAAAATGTTTTGTACGCAAGTAAATTTATATGACTTCAGGAAACTGTTAAGTGCAAGTTCACTCCTTAATGAGAATGGCCGCATGGTCTCCTGACTTCAAAGTCTGCTAATATGGCTTCAGAGGACATCTCGAGACAACCCTTACAAGTGTCTGTCAGTGTTCTTATCTGTAGACAGACAGACAGAGAACTCCGGCGGAAGGAATCTGTGAGAGCAAAGGAAGTTCCATCTCTCTCGCCGCGCTAACTACTTGCTATTTACTTACGAGATGGAGTGTACCTTCTTAAAGGGCTGTAATCATAGCGTCTTCTTGTCTTCATTTATGATTCTCTGTCACACTTCCACGCATACCGTTATTCTTATTATCTCCTCCTCTCACTTCTGAGCGAGCTCTGCTCCCTCTTTTTTCCTCCTCAGTTACACGATTCTTGTCTCCTTTGTCTCTTAATCCCTCTTTTTCTTCACTTATTTCTCTCATTGTCTTTGTTCCTCACATATACCTTTCTGTCTCTCTTTTATCACTTACTCCCATGTCTATTATTCCTCGCTGAACTTTATGATGATCGAATCAATGAGATGGGTAGGGCATGTAGGAAGCATGGGAGAGAAGGCAAATTAATACAAGTTTTAGCTGCGAAAACACGAAGGAAAGAGACAATTTGGAAGACCTGGGCGTAAATGGAAGGAGGATAATGAGATATGATAGGAGATTATTAGTTGGATCCAAATGGCTCAGGGCAGGTTGCAGTGGCGATCTCCTCTGAACAAGGTAATGAGCATTCGCGTTTCATAAAGTGCGGGAATTTTCTTCAATAGACTAGCAAGTGCAGTTTCTTAAGATGGACTCCGCTCAACTCAGTTATTTATTTCGATTTACTATCCTTACTTGACTGTCTCTGTGGTCTAGTGGTCAGAATTCCTGGCTACAGACTCACAGAACTGAGTTCGATTCCCGGCGCTACCAGATGTTCTTCCGAGAAGTAGTGGGTCCGAAATGGGGTCCACTCAGCCTCGTGAGGCCAACCGAGGAGCTTTTTCAAGGAAATCGCGGCTCCGGTCTAAAAAAATTCGCATAGTGAGGGATGGAGTCCATTTGGATCCACTCGGCACGGCAGCCACTGATTGGCCTACTGTACCTGCCCCGGCTGATTATGATGGAGAATTTGGTGGAAAGAAGTTTGGCAGATGAAACCGAAATACTCGAAGAAAATCTACTCCAGCGCCACTTTGTCCACTACAAATCCCACTTGACCAGACCCGGGTTGGAACCCGGGCCGCCGCGGTGGGAAGCCAGAGACTAACCGCTTGAGCTATGGCGCGGCCATTTCTCCGGTCTAGAAAACCGAGTTCAATGACAGTGGAAATCCGTTACGCTGACCACGCGACACCCTCTATCCGCTAAAGTTGACACTACTAACTTCGCCGAAAAGTGGCGGTCGCTCGGTCGGTATAGTTCGCTTCCGGACTACAGTCCACGGAGTTTGCTGTTTGATTTACATTTTATTGTTGTCTTCGCATTTTCCGCTCTTTTGTTTACCCTTACCAAAACACTTTTCCAAAACTAATTTTATTACTTTTCCTCTGTTGTCTTTCTTCCGTGTTTCTAGCCTTTCCTTACACTACTCCGTATTCAGCCCCTAACGAGTACCAACCTACATCTTTCTGACAAAAGAATACGATGCACAAGTAATCAGGATTTTGTCTTCTACTGAGCAGTTTACAGTGGATTCCTTAGTTCGAATCTCAGCCGGAACATTGGCTATCCTCACTAAGCGCTCTCTTGTTTTCCTTTTTCTCTCCAGGGAAATCCCGAAGCAGTTCCTCCATTAGGTCACAACCATTTCCTTTCAGATCCTTTACAATTCATACTTCATTCAATATCCTATATTCCTTCTACTGTAAGAACGAGGGTACGTCAGCATCAGATAATGACGTAACTTACGTCATCATTTGAAAATTACTAGATTCTACTTTGAACATACTTCAGCTGTTTACACGCCGGTCAGAAATTCAGTCACAATTACACATAAATTTTCTTCCGTAAGGTTGCATATACAAGGTATGACGTGTCCCTATTAGTAAAGTAAACGGATTTTATCATTCGATCTAGCTACCAACAGCGTCGAAAAAGAGAACTCACAAACCAATATTGTTTTTTTGTCTAGTTTTTCCACCTTTGAGAGGCGGGAGAAATACCCGAAAATCATCAGAGGAACAAGGACTGACTGGTGACACACACAGAACCGGACAAAGCGTGGTCTATACTAATTAAAGGAAGGCGTGGAAATGGGCAATGGCGAGACAGGCGCAAAAGACTTAAAAAAACGTGATGTGATAATTACGCAAGAGACATGGCGACCGAGATTCGGGTTGCCATAGAAACGTATTTAACAAACCTATGTATTATGACATGTTTGATTAGCGAGAGCAGCTTCATTACAGCCCAGTAATGTACTGTCCATTGTTAAGTGACGACAGGTCTTCAATGGTTACAGTATGTTTACACAGCAAATTTGCTATCAATTTTACTCAGATCTTATCTCCATGAAAGCAAAAACACAGCTCAGCCTTATATTTCTGTCTTCTGGATTGCTATAACGTGTAATCCCCTAGGTAATCACCGATTCTTCGAAGGAATTTTCTGCATCAATCTTTAGGTACGTATGTTTCATAGGTATCTAATGCGTCAATTTTCAAAGTAAAAGTTCTATCCGGTGGGACAGCAGATACACTGTGTTTCACAGCATTCTGCTGCATCCATCTTCAGTACACTTTATACCATGTGGGAACAGCACATACCGACTTTCCGAAGGAGTCTAAGTCATTACTGTTTGACAGTTACGGTCTTGTTTTTGTGGGTTGCCCTCTCTGACGAGAGGACGGGTCTGTCTTTTGTATATGCTGCTGGCCATTGCCAGCGCAGTCTTTCTCGGGTCCAAGTCCCTTCGGACTTGCGACCATATTTTACTGTCTCAGAGTTGAGACTTCCCTTTTCGTCGCCTCCTACGTCTCGCAGGGTCACAGTGGAGGTATTCGACCCCGCCTCCGCACGGGTGTCTCAAAGACTGAATTTCTACTAAATAATATATAAGCACCCAGTTCGTACCTCACAGGAAACACATTACGTATCCGTTACAGAGCCCAGCCGGTTAATGTTGTTTGGGGAAAGAGTCGCTGAGTATTGTGAAAACCGTACGGAACGCACGAATACACAGCATAGGCAGTGAGTATGAAGAGTATCTTTTCTGGTTTGTGACGCCGTCTAGTCGGGTAAAAATAATGACGTTACAGAGGAATGTACTACTTCTAATTTAAAAATCATAGAGTAGGTCGTGAAAACAAACATTACATTCTTCCGGAACATGGGCAACTACAAGTTACAAGACTACAAGTTGTCACGGGGAACGCGATAGCATAGTCGCTTTAGATACTATGCTACAAGCCGGAAAGTCACGTGTTCGATTCTCGATGTCACTTTACTTTTCAATTTACCTAATCCTTCCAGACGCGCTATGGCCTTGGGGTCGACTCAGCCTCTAACATAAATGAGTACCAACCTTCCTGGAGGTAAAGGGCAGCCGGTACGTATGGCTGACAACCTCCGCGCCATCTGTGAGCCGAGTGTCTGGACAAATGTGGGAGCCTCGACGTCCCACAACCCTATGGGCCTCCACGGCCTGTTACAGGGACAACTTTACTTTTCTTTACATGTCGTCATATCAGACAACAGTCCCCCAGAGCGATGTCCACTGCATTATTGTTTACAGTTAATTCTTCCTTCCTCTATTTGTTTCCCTTTCTCTTCGTTTTTATGTCCGCATTCTTCATTACCTCCTTTGTTCCAATATTTCATTGTGGGGTACCTCGCGATGCTGTCAGTAGCTACACTACATAGCGTCGGACTGCAATGGTTCTCTTTTGAAGCCTGTCAGAGCATCAGCTACATGCAGCACAACGCATTAGTGTTGTGTACACACCGGTGTCACGTATCAAAACGGGGATCTCTAGTAAGAGACAAAATAGGTAAATAACAGACCACGGCATAAAGCTAGAAAATACGCCTCTTTCAGGCGACATCATCAACTATAATCAGAGCAATACTGTCACGTGTATAGAGTGACAATTGCCGAGGTCTACATTGGTAACTGGATTTATTGAACACTAACAGATCGTAACTACATGTAACTATAGCTCTATCGTTAATTCACACACTCTACAATTCACTACAGCACGCACTAAGTCTTCTCACTCTGCTGTATCTTCACCTGTTGTCGCCTGGCAACGGCTTCCAATACCGTAGCTTCATCGTCCGACTACTGCCTCACAACTGCCGTCTCAAGACTCTCTCGTAATCGCAGCTGCTCCTCATTATATAGCCTAGGTACGGACCGCACAGGAAACACCGCTTTCAACAGTTCTATCGATGCTTGCGTGTCTGCTGTGATGATTACCTAGCAACGGCTGTTGTGTAGCCGCTTACTTTGCGGCTGTTGTCTATCAACGCGTCTACATGCCAGAATACGTTAGAGGTTAGACGCCTCCAATATACCGACGGTGGCGGTTTTATTGGTGTGGGCGGCAATAAAGAATTAAGTTATATAATTAAATGCCTCTATTCACAAAAATATTAGGTAGAACACAAAATGAAATATTTTTTTCTGAAAACTAAGTAGGGAAAGCAATGTGGGAATCTGTAGCAATTTTATAAAGACTTCACCTTAATTCATGCAGGAAGGGGAATCTTGGTTGAGTGGTTTAACAGATGAAAGATAGATTGAAAAGGATTTGGAAAGATATGGTAATAGCCCAATCGAGATATCAGCCATAGTGTAAACATATAGGAGAAACTGAGGAAAAGCCATGAAAAGCCTCTGTCAGGATATCCGTTATCCGTGCCGACCTGGGTTCGATCCAAGCATACCACGAATACGTCAATACACTCGCATTTTCTTTCTTCATGTCTTACTTTTCCTCCATTTCTTCCCTTCTTTCTATTATTCTTTTTTCTTTTTCTTTAATTTTGATGACGTTGTGAGAATGGAGATTATATAGGACCGATGATAAGATGATCAATGAATCTGGAGCAATTGGTGGAATGAAAACTGAAAGGTTAGAACGAAGTACTAGGAGAAAAACATCCCCAGTTCCACTTTGTCCTTCACAGTTTCAAGACGACAAAACCTGGCATCAAACACGGGCCGTCGCAGTAGAAAGCCGGCGACTAATCACCCAAGCTATAGCAAAGACTTCCCTTTTAGTCTTAGGTCATAATCCACTTCAAAAGCTGTTTCCGGCCTTACTGTGTTTTTGCTCGCAAGTGGGACACAAGTCAGTCAGTCAGTCTGTCTGTCTGTCTGTCTGTCCGTCGAAGTTGCGGTCACTCTCCTGGCAACTTCATGGGGCGATCCCAAATTCCCAATCAAACAGCATTAGCAGGAAAAAAAAAGAGAGCACAAATTGATTTTCCCTGTAAATTAGTTCAGGGACCAAACGTGCAGTAAAGGAGAAATAGGAGTGAAAAAGCTACGTAGTCAACGTGAGCCGAACAGAGATTCGGGGTGTCGTGAACACTTCCGCCGCTCAAACATACCTTATAGGTGCTTGATTTGATATTTCGGGCACAGTGTTGTCCCTAGTGTTCACTTACTTCTAATACAATAGAATCGAGTAGGTTTCCTTCGCAGTAACGGCCTACACTCGTATTCGATAGGTTCTCGGATCGAATTTGAGCCAAAACAAAGGTCATCCTATGGCGTTGCGTTATGTTAATCAGTCCTTCTGGTAAATGTGGGGAAGGGCCGCGCCATAGCTCAAGCTGTTAGTCGCTGGCTTCCCACCGCAGCGGCTCGGGTTCGATCCCGTGTCTGGTCAAGTGGGATTTGTGGTGGAAAAATTGGCGCTGGGGCGGGTTTTCTCCGAGTACTTCGGTTTCCCCTGCCAATCTTCATTCCACCAAATTCTCCATCATCATAATCACTCGTGGCAGGCTACAATAGGCCAATCAGTGACCGCCGTGCCGAGTGGACCCAGTTGGACTCCACTCCTCACTACGCGAATTAAAAAAAAAAGTGGGAAGTTAGTTCGATTGTGTAGCATTTGAGGTTCTTACAACGATAGCTGTGAACAGTTCTATCTTCGGGAATATAACGCCGCGTAGTCCGTTGGACGTCTACCGATGTTTCAAAGGCAAATTTCGCCTCCATCCTCAGGGTAGAAAATAAGCAACAAAAACAGCGTCAAAGCAGGTATCAGGCAGATGCTTAACTATGTATATTGTTCACTATCTCTTCTTAGGATGATCAGACCAATGAGGAGAAATTCGCGGGGGTGGAGGGGGTTAACATACATATATAAGGTGAAGCTGTCCCTGTAACGGGTCTTGGAGGTCCATAGGGCTGTGAGACGTCGAAGCTCCCACATTTTCTAGACAATCGACTCACAGATGGCGGTGATATTGTCGGTCTTACGCGCCAGCCGTCCTTTACCACCAGGAAAATTCTTTGTATTCATATCTGTTAGAGGATGAGTCGAACCCAGGGACATAGTGCGGCTGGAAGGATTAGGTTAATTGAAAAATCCAATGACCTCATTGGGAATCGAACCCTCGATCTTTCGACTTGTAGCATAATGCCTTAACTAACTACTCTATCGCGTGCCCGATACCATACATAGGATGGATCAGAAATAAGATTTTGGAAGGAAGGCCTGAAGTGAACAGATCATTTTGGAGGAATGTGTGTAGAAGGGAGGATAATATTAAAATGGATATTTAGTATATAGGATGGGAGACTGCAGAATGGGTTCATGTTGTTCAGGGTATGAATCAATGGCGATCTGTTGTGAACACAGGAATTGACTGTTGAGTTGACTCAAAGATGAGCAATTTCTTCAGTAGCTGGGCGACTGTTGTGAATACTAGAAGGACCCAACGTAATATAGCTAGAACTGCATCGTTGCGCAGAAAATCACATTGCAGTAAATCAGGAATTTCCTTATCATCTTCATTTGTTTCAATGGCATGATTATCTTTCATGTAACAGGCCATATCTTGGATTCAATTTGAAACGTCAGGAAATATAAAGATTAAATTCGACCACCTAAAGATAAAAGTTAAAATAGCAGGACACTTGGTAGTAAAGAGCCCGATACAAAACTTTATGTACCACAATCTTCCTTATCCTAAGTCACTTGAATTGACTCATTATTTTCAGACACTTTTACATTTTAATAGACCGTTTCTGCGGTCTAGTGGTCAGAGTTCCTGGCTACAGATCCAGAGCTACCGGGTTCGATTCCCGGCGCTACCAGCTTTCCTGAGAAGTAGTTTGTTCTGGAACCAGGTTGACTCAGCCTCGGGAGGATAATTGAGGAGCTACTTGCATGGAAAAGTAGAGGCTCCGGTCTAGAAAAACAAAATCAACTACAGTGGGGATCCGTTATGCTGATCACGCGACCTCTATCCGCTAAAGTTGGTACTAACTTCGCCGACAAGCAGCGGTCGCTCCGTAGGTATAGTTCGCTTGCGGACTATAGGCCAAGGAGTTTTATTTCTTACATTTTAATATTGTGTTTATATCCATGCTCACATTTTCCAAGTTGTATTTTCCTTTCAGAGTTTCGGCCCAGAATATCTTATGAACTTCTCACCACTGCTATGCGTGAACCATGCCCTGTAAATGTCGAGCGTTAATTGCACAATTTGCTAATAAAATAAGTGTACATTCCACAATTTCAATAAGCCTAAATTTGTGAAATTTTCATTAGTATATAGTGGCAATGCGCGGACAAATGAAGCCAAGAAAAATATCCAACTTCTGACACCAATATTTCTCTGATGCCACGTGATCACTACCTCACTTCGAGAGATTCACCTCTGCGTTCACGTTGAGTGTTGAAGAAAGCTTTCAGCCCTTTTATTGATTTTAGATGGTGATAAATCGACCACATGGGGTGCGAGACGATAGACCTCGGGTTGTTTTGAATGAAGTCGTCGAATGGCGCCTCTGGGTGTCGTCTTCGATAAGGCTAGAAATGTAAACCATGCGAGTGTGCGCGCGCAGTTGCGTTCCTCGCATTTGCATATTGTAATTAGGAATGCGGAAACAGGGGGCTCCCTGATAAACGTGAAACTGTTTTTCAACGAAGTCATTAACATCATTCAAAACATATGTATACACGTGAGGAATGTAGACAGGCTCTTAAATCTTAAGCTCTAATTAATGTGCGTATAATAACAGAGATTTTAATAATGTGCCTCTGGTTTAACATTCTGTAAACAAGACTATAATACGAGCCTGTTTATGGCTACTATTTAGGATCAAATTACCATATGCTTCTGATAATGTCGTGGCAGATGTTGGATGTATACTGGTTCTACCACGTGAACGACGGTTCGTCGACTTTAGTGACGAAGTCCGTTATGTCATCATTACAAACTTGCTGCATTCCGTTTTCGCCATATGTCCAGTATCCAGCGAAGTTCCAGGAAAACGTATACAATAGTGAATCTTCAGAGATATTGCGGTACTACGAAAGTTTTGTAGTTAGGAAACTATTTAAAATAAAAAAGGACCCAATATGTAAACCTTATGAAATCTCTTTCTGTTTATTGCGTGCCGATCACTCTGGCCGCGCGGTCTAAAGCTAGGAACATACAAAGCGACATCGGTCGTACTGAAAAATGTCGTACGATTTTTCTGCCCTACGACCTCCTTTTCACACTAGAGCGACCAAATATATTTCTTTGCTCTCCGACTGTCGTACGGTAGATGTCGCATGTCGTCACGTATGAAAGCTAAGACTACACTTTATATTCTACTACTTGATACGACATGAACCGTACGGACATCGTACGACCGATGTCGCTGTGTGTGTTCCTAGCATGAATTATCTTCACCTACACTAACACTGGGATCAGGGGTTCGAATCTCACTCGTGGCATGGATGTTTGCGTTTATTCTGTTTTTGTGTAGGTAGCGGCATTGGGACGGGCTGATCCCCTGTCCAAGGAGTCCTACCGACTATCTAAGATTAAGAAACTGGCGTGAAACGAAGCGTTTAATGGATGCTCTATGCCCCAAGTGGGAGCAACAGGATGGATAGATAGATAGATAGATAGATAGATAGATAGATAGATAGATAGATAGATAGATAGATAGATAGATAGATAGATAGACTGGCTACGTATATGTTGCTTACTTCCATGAATATGCTTTCACTCAGTTACAGCGGACATTCGGCAATAACAGACACCCTGTTTCGCTGCTGGTCCGTGGAGACGAGGGTTTGCTCTGTATTTAAAACTCGCTATCCTTTCCTACGTTTTCCTGTATAAAATTATGACGTATTCTGATTTGTAGAGTGGACTGACTTTACCTGATCCCTGTTTCTGACTTGAACGTAGGCAACCGGCTTGACTGCGATGTATTTATGGGCTGCAGCACAGCTCTCTGCAATACGACTGTGGTTTGGGTTACGGTGGCTCTGATAATGTTGCTAGGACACAGCGCAAACACGAATTACTTTAGGCCGTAGTCACGAGTGCCATATTTTTTATCAGCTTGTTGCTCGGATACTAAACTCAGCGTCTGGGAACAAAGTGCAGAAATGTGCCTTTAAAGAGGATCGTAGAATGTTAACTTCTTAACTTAACGAGGAGCGCAAGTGCGGGAAAGCACCATGGCTTTTCTTGTAAAGGACAAAATATTCAGAACTACAGGCGAAAAACGGGTTTGTACGTATATAATGTTACAAAGTATGTGTGTTACTATAGACGACCGTTTGGATTGGTGGAGTAGATTTACTGATCACTTTAACCCACAACTCGAAGTTACCCTTAATTATATTTCCATCGCTGATCTCCTGCCTGCAGTTTCTTTAATGCACGTTTCCTGGTAACGGCTTCTAACAATGGCTATTCCTCTAATTCAGGGCTAAAGTTCTCTCTGAACTGCGGTTCCCTTCCATCTGAAATTTTCTTGCTTAAGACTCCTGTATAGAACTGACTTGGTCAATGTCAAAGTCAGAGCCACATTGCGACTGAACAGTATACGAATACAATACTGTATTCAAACATCCTGCTCCATTAATATATCATTTATTATATATAATATAATTCCATCAACAATGCAACTATGTCTATCACTCCTTCCCTTCACAGAATATCTCAGCTATGCCGAAACTGTTCCACTGTAGAAAATGTCCACTTTTTTCACAACAAAAATAAACAAAATCCGTGGCTATACCGATCGAGCAACCGCCGCTTGTCCACGAAGTTAGTGACAACTTTAGCGGATAGAGGGCGTCGGGTGGTCAGCGCAACGGATTACCACAGCCGTTAATTTCGGTTCTCTAGACCGGAGCCGCTATTTCCTTGAAATAACTCCTCAATTATCCTCACCAGGCTAAGTGGATCCCGTTCCAGACCCACTACTTCTCAAAAAATCTGGTAGCGTCTGGTATCGAACCCGGACCTCTGGTTCTGTAGCCAGGAACTCTTACCACTAGACCACAGAGACGGTCTATCGATTCATTACTATAAGATTAAAAGAAATATGACGCATGAAGCCACAGCCTGCTGTATCCGCCACAGCTAGGAGGGCACAAAGCGAGTTATGACCGCTTTACACATCATTTATGGCCAAACATTATTAAGTTCAGTCCATTGATTTGTCGAACCGCTGGTTCTGACGCAAACTGAAATTAATTATCATGCGGCAAACAGGACCGCTTTGATACACGATGAATTTACTTAATTAAATGGGTTGAGTCATATCTTAGAGTCTCAGAAATAAATGTTCCTTCACTTTGAAGTCGAAATCTCCCCAACGTTACTAGCCAGTGTTGGTAGCAGGAGTCTCTTACAGTGTTTATCCGACTGCTTGTATGTCATACAGCTCCACTTCAAGCCTTTATGTGGGGAAATGCACAACCATTAAGCAGCAATGTCAGATCTGAGGTTCTCATAGGGGGATGTGATACCGTAGAGTCCAGTAAAGATTAAGCGTTTCGAATTACCTTACTTTCTCCGTGTTCGTCCCCAGCCACTACCTACAAAGTTCCTGCTCTCCATTACCACCCACACTAATCCGCCCCCTCCGTTCTATAATCACTCTATCTTGTAAATATGGCCCAATTTAGGGCCACTTGTTACACTCCCTTCTCCTATTTGTTGTCTCTGAGCTCCTGTCCACGTTTTCTACTCGTGACTTAACTTTATGCTTGCTTCTTCCTAGTTGCTTGCCTAACGTACTACAAATGTGAAAACGGATGTAGTATGTTGCTTCGAAACGTCGGTGAACTACCGAAATACATGGCATCAAATCCAGCAATATTCATACAGAAGGTCTGGTAGGAATATGTGAAGGAAAGAGATCACTGTGAATAGGTATGCGAAGATGAGAGGATAATATTAAAATATATTTTAAGGAACAAGGATGGGAGAATGTGGACTGGAATCATCTGATCCGATGACAGGCTCTACTGGACAGATAATGAACGTCTATGTATAAGACAATCCGTCAATAATGCAACAAACTGTCCCTTTTTCCTTCACTTACACTTTTTTAACACAACATATTTCGGCCCTAGATGGCCATCTTTAGGTGTCTTAATATATTAAAACTGCTACATTGTATCAATATTCGCTAAAATCACACGCTGTAGTTCACGAAATAAAATAAAATACATTAAAATTTTCATTACTTTTGTGAAATTCTATTCCACCTCACAAGGAGTGCCGTACACTTGTTTGGAACTACGTGTTTCCCTCCAGGCGTTCTGTTGCGGCAGCTTGTTTTATATTCGTTAGCCCGTTGTTCTGTTACGTCTGCACTCTGCAATATGCCCCTTGCTTGTGCTGCTGCAAGAAACACCTGGAGACAAATTTACAGTTCTTCTAAACAAGTGGACGGTACCCCTTGTGAGGCGGAATAGGATTTCACAAAAGTAATGACAATTTTAATAGAGTTTATTTTATTACGTGGAATACAGTGTGTGATTTACCGATGTGGGAACTGCCCACATTCAAGCAAGAGTGACAACGCAAGCTTCATTGCTTAGCAACGACAAGTAAACAGCGGTTGCTAGGCAAAGCCTACAACAACACGGACAGTGACTGGTTTTCTATATGTCCGACTCTAGGTTACATAGGAAGATACAGTTACAGTTACATTTCTAAGCAATCAAGCTTGCGTTGTCACACTTGCTTGAATATGGGCAGTTCCCACATCGCATATTAAGGCTATGTAGCAGTTTTAACATATTAAGACACCTGAAGATGGCCATCTAGGGCCGAAACATGTTATGTTAAAAGTGTGAGTGGAAGAAAAAGGAACAGTTTGTTGCATTATTGGCGAAATGCTGTAATATGGCTTTCTAGAGGATGCTTAAATACAGATTGACAGATAATGTATTTTCAGATTATTACAATGTTGGCAATTTTTGAATGCGTGAGCAACTATCAGATTCTGAAGAAGGATTCATCTCCCTACACCTAGTTACAGTGTTCAAACAAGAATGAAGGTGTAGACATAACTCCAGGCATATTTAAATGGTAATTAACATAACCTCGCTAGCTAGAGCTGCGGTTTTATATTGTTCTCTAAACTTCTGTAAACTCCTTTACCGCTATAAAAATAAAGAACACTTAAACACAGAACTCTGAACTCTGTAATTACAGTCCATTAGAAGCACTGCTTGTCTTCACAAATGGATAATACAGGGTGTAGCGTTTAAAATTACAACAGTATCTGTAAGGTTACAGGTAACATCAACATCAACGTGTTGCAGTGTGACCAACAGACGGAGTTTGGATTAGTGACTTGATTTACTGACTACCTGTCTGTCGTGCTAGAAATAACTGTAGCTCTATCGCTATTTCCACACTGTACAATCCACTGTTACACACACTAGTGTCCTCAGTCTATTACAATCTCCACTAGCCGTTTTCTGGCAACGGATTTTAACACAGGAACTAAAATACTCTCATTGAATTACACACTTAACATATTGCACAAAAAGTCTTCTCTTCAAAGCCGGACTTTCAGCCCAACTTAGCCGACTAGCTCTCAGGCTGGCGGCCATTTCGCAGTAACCTCCTAGTCTTCTGTCTTCACAGCCTGATTGTCAACTGGACACTGAACTGAACTGAACCGCCTATGGTCCAGGTTATAACATCTAGGCAAGTACCGCATAGGAAACATCGTTCCCATTGTTATGTGCGGGTTCGTTGCCGAGGGAAATTGTTTACCGATCAGTTGCCTAGCGACAGCACGGGTATCGCTGACGTGTTTACCGGCCGTTACCAAGCGACGCATGCCCCTTCTCGCGATCGTTCCATAGTAACAACTAAAAGAACTCCGTAGTTTTAGTCCGCAAGCGAACTATACCGACCGAGCGACCGCCGCTTGTCGGCGAAGTTAGTGCCAACTTTAGTAACAGCTACACACGCTAAAATATGATAAATGAACGGCAGAACGTTTATTCACCGTTGTAGCCACCTGCTAAAACTGTTCGGTGAAAGGTATGCTGCCTGTCGCACACATTTCCTGTGTCGCGAAATTTGGATACCAGTCTGAGTAATGTTGGTATTATTCCGTACTTCCTTGTCAAGGTAAAAGTTGTTAAATTCTTCGCGTACAGGATCAGACGATTTCGATGTGAAGCAATATTCGAGTATGAACACACGTTCTGCACATGTAGATTTCCTGCGCAGCTGACGGCAGTAGGAGCCTAGCAACCAAAGTGATATTTTCTTAAGTGTCAGTAAGAAAGTTAGGAGAAGAGCAGCTTCGCTAAGTGACTGTTGTTTGAGGAGAGCTTTAAATCGTATGCTCAATCGGTATAGCGATACGCTAAGAGCTGGACGGTGGGGGTTCGGTTCCCGACAGGAGTAATGTAATTTTCTCTATTCCACAACGTCGCCCAGACCGGCTCTGGAGCTCACTCATCTTCCTGTCCAGAGGGCACCGCAAGCATTTACGGCGAGTAAAGCGGCCGGGACGTGAAGCTGACCAATCCATCTCTATCTAGTACCAGGGTTATGAATGTCTGGAGGTATATCTCCACTTCTTCATAAGTCTTTATGGCGTGGTGCTTAATTAATTAGACACGGACAACGTTACCTCTCCATCTTTACGCATGAGTACCAGGAATCTTCCTGGGGCTAAAGGGCGGCCAGCGCATTAGACTGACAACCTCACCGCAATCTGTGAGCCTATCGCCTAGAAAATGTGGAAGCCTCGACGTCTCACAATCCTATGGGCCTCCACGGCCTGTCACAGGGATAGCTTCATCTCCTTTTCTTTACTGGATTCTATACGAGGACATTCTGAGTCTCCGAATTTTTCAACTTCACTCAAATAATTTTCCAGTACGCTACTTACTTAAAATTTATTTTACGAGGCTGTTGGTAACTCTGACCATACAACATCAGGGTTCCGCCCTTAATATATTATATAGGGGCATTATGAACACCCTGTATAATCTCCTGAATACAGACTCCCAAATCGGTTTTAAAAGTTTACTTCAATTTCCCTCGACTTAGTAGTCAATATCTTTTAAGAATGCCGTCTTCTGGGATACGGCGCCTTGTAGATGCCGTGTGAGCCGACGTTTCGGAGGAACATCGGTTCACAAAAGATCTACATGGCGCCACATTCCAGAAGACGGCCGTGAACAATTCAAATGTTACATAATATCTGGTTCGCATTTGACTAGAAACACAACGCTTTCAGTTATCAGAGCGTAGTTATATATGCAATATACTGATACATGCTGAAGGAGAGGCTTGATATGATTAACCTCCCAGAGGACGTTACCAAACCTCTTTCCGGATGGCGGTACCAGCCCACTGACACGATGATTCACGGAGGCCGGACGAATTGTGCTATTTCTTGTGTTAATTGGAAACAGACCGCGAGAAGTGTAATCAGGATAAGTGCGTATAAATTTGTTGATATTTCTCCCCCTTACACAGCTCCAGGCGAATAAATGAAGCAAGGTTTTCTTCCTAGACGCTATCCAGCTAATTAAAGAGCTGGGGTAGGGATGTGTGTTGCAGGTAGCACACAGATGCACACCGCAACAGCCAGAAACAAGCGGGTCTGTGAGAGCCTTTGAGGTTTACACAGTGGTGATTAAGAACAGCATTTCCTTCTGGGATGTGATACTGTCCAGTACTGTACAACTATTTTGGACTCTATCCGTTCACCGACGTTTCGGGGAAATAAGAGATTAAAACATGTTATATTTTCTCTGTGCTTAATAAATTAAGAACGTATGAAGATGTATGGAGGAGTGGCGGTATAGCTTCACCGCTGCATTAGATGACTGTGAGTGGTCAGCTTCACGCCCCTGCCGCTTTGCCTCCGTACCTATTGGACAGGAGTCTGGGTGGGCCCCAGAGCCGGTCTGGACGCTGTGGAAAAAAGAAAAATCTTGCTCCTACTGAGATGTATTTTATACCTTCTCCGTTAGTAAAATAGGCCATGGAAGCTAATCAACAAGAAAATTAGGAAACGAAACGTCGGAGCATTTTGACCGGATTACACGGCGTGACGTTTCTGAAGACTATTCTTTAAGGTCGCCGCTGAAATAACTCGCAATATAATAGATTTAATTCCTTAGCGGAGGTTACAGTAAAGTTCTGCTCGGTACTTGCTTCTTGACGGTAGCTTACGAGGCTTAACTTTTAACCCTGAAGATGGAGGCAGTACTTTCTTCCGAAGCATCTGTATACTTCAACAGGGTTACAGGGCGAAATATCCCTCAAGACATCACTCTTATGCACTCAATGTTTTCACGTTTTGGACTTTGTGTGTAATAATTTCAGCCATCTGGGACATAACACTTGCATATTTCACAAAGAAGAAACGGTTTGAATATAAAAGTTGTAAATGACAGAACACGAACTATTATGAATCAGATACGTATTTAAAGATTTCTGTACAATTATTTTGAATCTGGACTTTGCCAATTTTCAGCTTTTATTTAAAACACACGTTTGGGATACTTGATTCTGTCTCCGTCTTTCTGTTGACGGAGACAGAATCCAGTCTCCGAAATGTCTCCGTCTTCCTGATAACGGAGACAGAATCCAGTCTCCGAAATGTCTCTGTCTTCCTGATAACGGAGACAGAATCCAGTCTCCGAAATGTCTCCGTCTTCCTGATAACGGAAACATAATCCAGTCTCCGAAATGTCTCCGCCTTCCTGACGACGGAGACAAAATCCAGTTTCCGAAACCCTGTGTGTTTTAAATAAAAACAGGATGATGGGCAATGTCGAGAAACACAATAATTGTATTAATATACGATTTTCGCAAAGTTTTATATCTTAAATTTTCTTGTGTTTATTTAAAGACGCTATCTGCATCTCAGACTATCTAGAGTCGAATATCAGGGTGATTAATGGAAAATTATTTGGAAAGGATGTGGAAGGAAACGGTCGTGGCTTAATCGATGTAATTGTGTGGAGGGGCTGAAATAAACCCAGTAAATCCTCAGTCTACTGTCTTCGCTCGCTTGGAAACTGGGATCGTGGGTTCGAATCCCACTCAGGGCATGGATGTTTAGTTTGTGTGTGTGCGTTTTTCTGTGTTTGTGTATAAGTAGAGGCCTTGCGACGAGCTGATCACCCGCTCAAGGAGTCCTACCGAATGTGTAAGATCTAGATAAACCGAAGTGAACGGAGAAGTTCATGGAGGTAAGCCTAGGCCCACTGGGGCTGTAGTGCCAAGGGAAAAAAATCCTCAGTCTGGACGTGTCCCTCTTGCTATTCAAGCGGGGATCCCCGAATACGTGTACGCTAATCACCTCGGTAATTTGAAGCAATTTATGTAATTAGCAATGAATAAATAATCAGTGAGTAAACTGCTCCTTGATCTGCAAAGGAACAAAATCCTGGACTTACGGATGGAGGACAGCTGCTGCTCTGTACCTCCGTCCAGATAACGAACTGATCGAGTTTGTAGAGGCGTCACGAAGTCGGGAGTCTGACCGTGCAAGAGTGTTGTCTAAACAGCAGTGAGTGCAGTTGCTATAGCAACTTCTGGGAAGGCAGCTGCACCGGGCTAAATACAGAAGGATTGACAAAGTTCGGGAGCAACTGTGGCCGTGTCATTGAGCACAGGCTGTGGTGAGAACGGGCAGCTCACATAATTAGTAATTTCATGCGTCATATTGCAAATGCAGGTCCGCGAACCACACATCACTTTTTCTTTCTTAGGACTTACAGTCTGTGGGCTCTTTACACCAAACAAATACAAGTCTGAACGTCCACAGGTTTCTGTACCTGACACGCTCTTCTGGTTTGTAACGCCGTGTAGTTTGGAGTCAGCCCGAGAAAGACTAGCACAAACAGACTTTCAACCTGCTGCCTCTTTTGTTCGTTTCTTTCCTGGATTATTATTCGACCATAAAGATGGAAGCGAAATGTTCCTCCGAAACGTCGGGCTCTTTCCGAACTACACGGCATTACAAACCAGAAGATCGTGATTTTTTTAGACACCGAAGAGAGATTCTCGAATTCAACATATTTCTTACTGTATACTTTATGGTGTGATGAATAGGTAAGGATTTCGAAGGAAGCGGCTGTGTTCTAACAGAAGTACTATCCCAGCACTTTCCTGGAGGAACTGAGGGAAACCACTATCTTATCACTATACCAGTCTGCCTCATGCTGTAAGTATGGAATGGATGAACGAATTTCGATTCGATTTGATATCTGAGAGTTTTACTTACTTTGTGAATATGAGCCTATTCCAATTTAAATTTCCCGTTAAAGTCCGCCAATGGAACCCGGACGTTTTGCACGAAGCCTTGAAAGTGTTTAGGCGCAAGTCGAGCGTGGCAAGGTAAAGAGTTAACAGCGAGAAACATATTTTAAACCTAATTTCCTAAGTATTTTTTTATTGCTAGTGGGGTGGGATTAGGTCCCTTGTACTGCGGCCACTTCTGGCCTATTGTACCAGCCCCAGATGATAGGTGAGGGTGATTGTGGAGCAATTGGTGGAATGAAGATTGGGAGGGGAAACCGAAGTACTCGGAGAAAACCTACCCCAGCGCCACTTTGTCCACCACAAATCCCACATACCAGACCCCGGGATCGAACCCGGGCCGCCGCGGTGAGAAGCCAGCGACTAATCTCTTGAGCTATGGCGCGGCCTTAGTTCCTAAGTAAACAGAAACGCACAACTGATGTCGAGTATAACTTTTAAGTCTTACGGTTTCCTAGATAACTAAGCAAATGATACCCAATGCGTCATTATCATTATGATTATAATTTACGCAATTTCCATAAAGCTCTTTTATAGTTTATTGAAGTAATAATAACTTATTTTTGCAGGACGCACCAGCGAACGGCTCTACAAGAACGTGCGATTGTTCCTAAAGCTGTTTTTGCGCTAAATTGAGTAACACTTCGCAAAGACGTATGGGACAATGGGTACATAGCTACACCTGTTCCTCAGCTCGGTACCAGACGGAGGTGAGTGGTCAGCTTCACACACCGGCAGCTTTACCCCGGAGAAAGAGCCCCTCCCAGTACGCATTGGACAGAAGACTGGCTGGGGCCCACAGACAGTCTGAACGCTGTGGAACAGGGAAAATCTCTTTCCGCTACCATGAGTCAATCCCCGATTCCTCGGTCGTAATGATACTGACACTTCATAAGCAAGGAAGAAATTATAAAAGTATAAGACAAATTTTCACAAGCCCAGCAACATACAATTTTGGGATTTACACATATGATTGAGTCACTACGCTACAAGGCGGAAGGTCGCGAGTTCGATTCCCGACGAGGTCATTGGAATTTTCAATTGACTTATTCCTTCCAGCCGCACTATGCCCCTCGGGTCGACACAGCGTCTAACAGAAATGAGTATAAGGAATCTTCCTGGGGATAAAGAGCGGCCGGTGTGTAAGGCTGAAAACTTCACCGCCATCTGTGAGCAGATTTTATAGAAAATGTGATAACCTCAACGTGTCACAACCCTACGGGTCTCCACGGCCCATTACAGGGATAGCTTTACCTGTACCTTTTACATAACAAAGCAGAGACGGACTTTGTGGGATATCCTGTACACAGTGACGTAATAGAATAAAATGCTTCCTCGCTTCGTAAGTCTCAGAGCTTATTGTCACTGTGGGCAAAAGTCAGAATACAGAAATGATTTTTATTGATATTTCCTTTAATTAGTTTTTTGCGGATTTTAATTTCAGATTTTGTTTCTTATAAACAGACACACAATAACGCGGGCTTATTAATATTGAAATATTATTCTCTTCCTTTCTGCTGAAATGGACAGGAAGATGGAGTCAATGCAAGGGGGAAGAAATGCTTTTACATTTGAATATAATATTTCCTTACTTTCTCGGTTACATTGCTTGGAATTTCTTAGCCAATAGCTGTGAGAGTTATTTTGAAGAGAGCCAATAAATTGGAACAAAACAGACGATGTCGAGTAATTTTCTTCCTTCGTCTTCCTGAGTATTCTTTAAGAACTAATAAGGAAACCAGACGTCATGGCGGAAGATTGTCAGACTGTACGGCTCCAGATGCATATTCATCGTCTTACAAATTGTACCAATATTTTTTAAGGAGACTTTTATTTACGTCTTCTCATTTTCTTTCCAGTTGCCTCCTTCCTTTATTTCTATTTTTGACAGAAATTTAGGGGCACACAGAGTCTGTTGGAATAGCGGTACAGCTCTGAATTCGTATTCAAAAGTACTAGGTTCGAATCTTGGTCGGCACTCGGACTATAATGTGAGTTTTGGTGATTTTCTTCAGACCGTCCAGGTAATTTTAGGATTAATATCGAAATTAGGAGCCGTTCACAGTCGCCGCGCGTTCTAAGGCATGAAATGTCTTCTCCCGCTCGAACACTGAGTTCGTGGGCTCAAACCCCGCTAAAGACATGGACATTTGTCTACGTTTATTCTGTTTGTGTTGTCCTGTGTAGGTAGCGGTCTTGCGACGTGCTGATCCCCCGTTCAAGGACCTCTAGTATCTATCTCAGGATTAAGATACTGAAGTGAAACAAAACGTTTCACGGATGCCCATGCTCCAAATGGGAGAAACAGGAATGAAGATAGATCCACATTAAGTCACTTTAGCTTCCTTCCTAATCCTTTCTAATTCATCAATACCATTTGACTCTATAAACTGAAAGCGTCGTGAAATGAACAACATAAAAATACGTAAGCAAATCTAATCTTGCGAGAGACGCAGGGTATACTGAGATTCTTAGCAGTTTTCCTCAGTACCTCCAGGCAAATCTCGCCTTAGCATCTAGAGTAGGCCACGGCCACTTCTTTCATCATTTGTCAGTCTCCCAACCACCGGGAGCTGCAGCCAATGACAATATCGTCACCCCCTGTACCCTCACAAAGCAGGGAACTGGAACTCTGTTTCATGACACTGCATCAACCGATACGGTGAAACGCGGCTCGGATCAAAACAACAACAGATAGCGAGACAACGCTCTTGGAGGGTACACGGTTCGAGTGTCCGTCTTGTTACTAAGGTTCAAAACATTCCTTTCTGTAGCGCCAAGGCCTTGAAATCGTCTCCACTCAGACGGCCGAAACACCTGCCAAAACGAAGCAAGTACATTCGGTCCGATGTGAGCAGAATGCATGGGCCGATCGATGCATGAAGCCCCACTAGACGCACTCAGCCACCACCTCCCCCACAGTCAGAGGGTCTTAGCGTCACGAACCGACGCGTCCATCACAACTCCTGCACCGTCTGTACAGCTACCCTTCTTTACCGACAGTTTAGACGCTCCATAGGATGTGCAGAAATGTAGTTACCGTAAGGAAATATGTGAACTTCTGAGGTGCGCTGCTGGACTCTCAGCCAGACACTGGGTGCCCCGAATGCAGCGTACACGATGGAGGGGCATTCCGGTAGGAGTACATGAAGTGAGCTTGGGAGGCGCAGGAGTAAATGTAAGGATTATATTAAAATATGTCCTAACGAAATATGGCTTAAACTGGACTCGAGTGACCGACTTTTATGAATATGGCAACAAACTTTTGGGTTCCCTATAAGAAGGGAAATTTATTTACCAGCTTCTCAATGAGGAGTCTGCTCTACAGTATTGATTGGTAGGTTGGTTAGTTAGTTAGTTCCTTAGTTAGGTCCTTCGGTAGATAGATATTGACAACATCAGTTCGTCATACCGTGGGCTGCAAACATGGGTGGCGTACATGGTATTTGTGAAGTCTATTTTACATGTTCTGAAACACCGTAACCGAGAACAGACTACACTCAATATTTACATCAGTGATGCATATTGGGCTTAAGTTCAAAACGTGCTCTTTAGGAGTACAGCAAGCATGGCAGCCCCATCTCGACACCAGGACCTTTGAAGATGGAAAAATGCTGAGACTGGAGATAACCTAAATCAGAAAACAGAAAAGGTAAATTAAGTGCAACGGTGATAAGAACAGGAAAAGAAGAGGGAAATGAGTGTGGGAAACGGACTGGCATTAGGGAAAAATTAATGAAAATGAAATTAGAAAGTAGAAAGGGAAAGGAAAGCAAGATATCGGGAAATAAACAGGAAAGGAAGTCTATTACAGAGAAACGGAACAGGACTGAACGAATGTGAAAAGAAATGAAGTTGCAGAATAAGAGGAAGTGACGACTAAGAAAAAGAAAAGATTAATTAGCTGAAAAAAAAAGAAGAGATGGTTGGAACAATGTTGAAAGCCGGGCTGTTAAAGTGAGATAACCAGAAGCTGAAGAAGGAATTAAACAGAAATAGTTGACGGAACAAAGGACAATAAGAGGGATAAAACAAAACTAGAAAATAAACAACCCAACAATAAAACAAAACAAATCGATAAAAATCGAAACAAAAAGGAAACAACAACAAGGACAGAGAGCAGACAATGACGGTGATACAAGTGACGACTGAGAAACAGAAGTGAGGAGGAAGGGGGAGCTGCAATTGGCAAACCGGTTCGGCCCGGTTCGGCCCGGCCGACGGATCCAAAGGAACTATAAGCATGTAATTTGCTGTCACTGTAATTAAATCGCACAAGTCTTGTTCAAGGTGTCGGATTACAGATGTTCGGACGGGTGAGCTGTAATTACGTGCAGGCCTCAAGTCTTACAGAGCCGAGCTCCACTTTATCAAAGCAGGACACCAAACACGATACACTGCCTGTATCTGTTGACCTGCGCATCTCACGGACAGCCTCGCTACGGTCACAAGAGTTTCAGCTCATGAGACAAGGTTACAAAACTCACGAAATGCTAACCCGCATCTATTCCCATCAGAACGGGGAAGCTGGCAGAAACCGGAGGATTATCTGCTAACATTGTCAGTGTCCAGACTACATGGAGCCGAATGGAAGGGCAGAAGAACGTTGAATGCGAAGGGATTTGGAAGGAGGCCATCGTTGCGAAATCGAGGAAGTGTGCCGACATTTGTTTGCAGGAAACAAGGAAACCCAAGAAAACCTCAGTCACTGTAGCCGATGTCCCTGTCGGTATTCGAACCGAGACACCAAAAATATAATTCTAAACCTTTACCGCTCTACCAGCCTGCTCGGTAAGGACATTACATAATGAAGCGTAAAAAACGGTAAAGCTATCCCGGTAAGAGGCCGTGGAGGCCTATAGAGTTGTGAGACGTCGAGGCTCCCAGATTTTCTAGACAATCAGCTCATAGATGGCAGTGGGGTTGTCAGCGTTACGCGCCTGCCGCGTAATATTTCTGGTACTCATTTCTGTTAGAGGCTGAGTCGACCCCAGGGTCATTTTGCGGCTGGAAGGATTTAGGTCAACTGAAAAATCCAGTGACTTTATCGGTAATTGAACCCGTGACCTTCCGGCTTGTAGCGTAGTGTCTCAACCAACTACGCCATCGCGTGCCTCCAGTGGAGAGGAAATGTGACAATTATTTTTGGAACTGCCCATTGTCTTCATTACGCCGGCTTTAGTGTCGATCACTGGGCCTCGACGGCCCAGCTGGCAGGGAACCTTCCTGCCTTCCGAAACAAATCCACTTGTCAGAACATTGTTTTGAAACAAACTCAAGGTGATGGACGAACGGTGTCCAAACCGAGAGCCGCAGTATGGACAGAAACACTTCCGGTTCTGGCCCAGTGAGAGCTCCGGGTTGTGTACTCTTCATACGCAAATAAAGACCGTAAGATGGGTAGAATACATAGAGCGCATCGGAGATAAGGAACCAGGCATATAATTATACTTGAAATGCCTGAAAAAGATAGATCATTTTGGGTGCTAGATGTGTGAGGATAATATTAAAATGATCTTAAATACGAGTAAATAGAATGTGATTGGGCGTCTCTGTGGTCTAGTGGACAGAGTTCCTGGCTACAGATTCAGAGTTCCCGGGTTCGATTCCCAGCGCTACCAGATTTTCTGAGAAGTAGTGGGTCTGGAACTGGGTCCACTCACCCTCATGAGGATAATTGAGGAGCTATTTCGAGGAAATAGCGGCTCCAGTCTAGAAAACCGAAATTAGGATTCGTTGCGCTGACCGCGCGACACTCTCTATCCGCTAAAGTTGGCACTAACTTCACCGACAAGCGATGGCCGCTCGGTCGGTATAGTTTGCTTGTGGACTAAAGTCACGGTGTTTGTTTCTGTTTGTTAAATAGAGTGTGATTATGTAGGCTGGATTAATTTGGTTCCGGATATGATTTTAATAGCGGTCTCTTGTGAACACGGTAATGAACCTTCTAGTTATATAAAGGACAGAGAATTTCTTGACGAGCTGTGAGACTGTTAGTTTCATAGGAAGGTCTCTGTTGCATTGACACAGTTGCTCAAAATCAGCCATCTGTAACTATTTTTCCCCCAGCTGGCTCTGCAGCCCCCGTGGGCCCTGACCTCTGATTTTCAGTTTCATGATCATTTTACAGAAGGCAGAACTCCTTGGACGGGTGATCAGTTCGCCGCAAGACTTCTAGCTAAACATAGGAAAACACAAACACAGAATAAACACATACACATAACAAACATCCATGCTTGTGTGGGATTCGAACACATGATCCTGGCTTCCGAACGAGCGAAGACAGTACATGCCTTAGACCGCTCGGCTACCGTGTCCGGCATTTGTAACTAATTACATGGTGCAAAATCCTTACTGAGATATTAATAGTTGCTCAGCTAGCCAATAAATTCCCAGCATTTTACGATAACTTGTGTGGTTCGTTACCGCGTGCACGTGAGACCGTCGCATGTCCCTGTCGTCAGCGAGATTAATACAGTCCACAGTGTACCATCCTCTTTCTTTGAACTCAATTTTAATAATATCTTCCCTTTTACGCCTATTTCCTACTACGGTTCCCTCCTCCACCATGCGTGTCACATGCACAGCACACCCCCTCAATTTCAAGCCACTTATTGTATGCTGACTTGCACTTTCCCAGAAAACATGTTCTTGATTGTCATCCGGAATTCTCGAAGGTGCGAATGGTCCTCTGAGCCATCCCTGTGCTCTCGGCAAAGAGTTCATGTTTTCAGTACCGATCTGAGACTAAGCAGAGGCAAGCACACTTGTATTGGCGCGGTGCGTTATTCCGAGCGATAAAGTCGGCTGTCAACTGTTGTGGGAGGGGACTCCCCGTTTTGAATTACATCAGTGTTCTTCTCTTTCCGGCGACAGAATCACGGGTTATTTACGATGGCGGAAAACCCATCTCCGAGTTCCAGACACGTCACAGGCTGCCCCATAAATGTGAACGCTTCCACACCTGTTTGTTCGTGCATCTCACGTACTTCGTGCAAGTTCTGTGCTTTAGAAAGTCAGTAAATAGGTCACAAATAGATATAAAATATAAAGAATGTGATGATCGAACCTGAAAAATCGTGTATTTCTCGACATAATGCTCCATCACTTTACCAGTGTGTCGAAACGCGCAGAATAGAAGTATCTTTGATTCTTGTCTCAGCCACTTCCGTGCCGGTCGAGCATCATCTGCGACTTTCGAAAATCCCTGAGAGAATTTCTCGATCCAGTTGTGGACCGCTTTACGCGAGAAATACTTCCCACCGTAAACAGGAAACATTTTTTTATGAATATCCTTTGGCACTGAATCCTTTTCCTCAGAAAAAAAACGCAAAACAGAACTTTCCTCTTCAGTAGTATACTCCTCAAGAACGGTCGCCATTCTACTGAAAGCAGCCTCTGAACATGCGCATGCGCGTCTGCTACCTAGACTGTCCTGAAGTTGGACTGTGCTGCTACCTATACTTCCATTTGTGACTCACTTACTGAATCTCCCTCGTATACTATGAATAAGTAAATGGTACATGAAGGGATGAATCACAGCAGGTTATCGTAGCGGTAGAGTTGTAAACTCGTATTCGGGAGGCGCCTATTTCGAATCTTGTCCAAGTCACCGAGTATCCATTACCGCTGTTTTACTTTCATTTGTGACATATTTAATGACTCTCCCTCGTAGAACCAAATTATGAAAGGAAAATATTTGGGGAGCGGAGGTTGTTCTACAAAGCAGTGTCTAACACATATAACGTCGAATGGTAGCATGATATGATATACCGCGAGCCCACAGTTTTACGGATGGAGAGATTATCCAATTTATTTCTAGTGATATCAGAGTTCATGGGGAAGGCCCTGTTACATCAGAAATCTGTACGTCTCATTTGGGGTACATCCGTGCACCAGTTAAAAAATGTACAGAGAGACAGAGATGGGATAAAAGGAGGGACCAATAGAAGAAGAAAGTGAGGGAAAAAGAAGGAACAAAACATAAAAAAGAAAAACAAAGGAGAGTAAAGCAAAAAAAGAATAAGGTGAGACAGAAATAAACCAAAGAGAAATAAAAGAAAACAATAAAACAGAAAGAGAAGACAAAGAGAGAGGAAGAAATAAAGAAATAAAAATTAAAGGAAAAAATAGAAGAGAATGACGTCTAAAGAAAAATTAAGAAAGAGAACGAATGAAAGGAATGGAGAAGAAAGGAATACAAGAAAAGGAAAGAAGCAAACAAAGACAGAAAGAGAGAATGTAAAGTAAATAGCAATACTTCTGTATATGACAGCCACAATCACTAGCTCCACTTCACCTCGTTTTGGACAGGAAAAATACTCAAAATACTAAATTTACCGGTATCAACCGAGTCATTTCAGAGTTTTAACGTGCCGACAGACCGACAGACACCAGTGCAGCACCAAGATATCAATCTAACTTTTATAATCATCATCGGCAAAACAGCTCTTTCTGAGCCATAACCTTCCTTACAAGATTCTGACAGATGCATCCGGTTTTCAAGCCTTTGGATTTCTCAACTGTATTTTTTTTTAAGAGAAAGATCGTCAGCCTTGCGTCAAATACAAAACCTGGAGGACGGCGCCCCAGTATTTATGTCCCCTAGTGACAGAGTGGCCCAGTTTTACCCCCAGATACTGGGTTCCTTCTTCATCGCCTACTACGACTCGCGGGGCTACGGTGGAGGTATTGTAAACCGCCTCCCCACCGGAGTACTTTAAATATACAACAACAAATTACAATTATATATTGTAACGGATTTGTTCAACGTATTGCCAGGCAACAGCTCTGTAAACACGGTTCAACACGCAACAATAGAGGAAGCTGTGTTTTCTGTAGATGAGACCGACGCACCAATAGACTGACTGGATAGCGATCACGTGATATGTGTTTATTGTAGGTCCGTGTCCGCTCCGCGGCTATATAAGTATGAGTGATAGAATTTGTTCAGGGCAGTTACGTGTGGCAGTAACGCCAGAAGCACATGAACATGCAAATACGCAGTAAGCTCGAGGAGTACAGAACATTACAAGAAGTCAGCATTTGAAAATTGAACATGTGATTTGAAAACTTCATGTGTGCTGTAATGCAGTGATATTGGGAGTGTGATTTAGGGAGACTTTTATGGTTTCTGTGTTATAAGTCAGTGAAGGCTAGTAGAGACAGACCGAAGAGATTAGCATGGAATGTTTTGTAATGTGAAAATCAGTAACAGTGTTATAATTATTTGTAGTTACGACCTATAAGTGTCCAATAAATCCAATTACCAATCTAGACCTCGCCTTCATTGTAAAATGTGAAAATATTAAATATTCTAACAAATGGGGTAAAATTTACAGAGTAATGTACGTACCTAGGCCGCCTCCCCCTAGTGTGATTCTGTGTAATGAGAAAACCGAAAGTCATTTGTGCCCCATTTGTAGGATTACAGACTGTACATACTGGAAGCGCGCACATGGGGAACATGAAGGCAGTTTACAGGAGCGACAGCAGCATGTCGCGTCAGTCAACAGAAACTGAACGATTGAATATTGAAACAGCTAACTGCTCCGTTTGCCTATTCAGCGCAACACTAACGACTGGAACAAAAACAAACAATCATAATCAAATAAATAAACAGCAGCCAAACTTTCGGAATATCTCCTGTCGCTAGGCAACGGTTCCAATTCTCTAACACTTCCAGTCTTCAACTGTGACGATTTCAACTTACTGCAGTATTAAGATTACGGTACGCCGGAATATAACGTAGTTTGTTGGATCAGGACGAAGCTTTCGGAGGAGTATTCTGCTTCTGTTTGCAGGGTGGGAAATGGAAGCAGCAGAAAATTTTCGCCGCTTTAATTTCCTTAAATTTCACATAAAAGCTACTGTGGTTAAAATATTGTTGTTGCATGTTCAGATATAGTTTCAAACGAGATGGTAAGGTGATGATGAATTATTAAGGCCAAAGCAGAAACTGCAGTGCATTCCATTAGGACGAAGAAGAAAATGCAGAAGCTAAGTACTCATGGGCAATTCAGGGACAGGCAATTAGGTCTCATGCTGCATAATTCATGGCGATGATAATTAAGGCTTAAGCGTATTTCAAAGTACTGCAGGACCATTTATCTACAAAGACAGAGAGAAGTCAAGCGAACTCGCGTACTGAGAAGGTTACTTTAACGGTAATGCTCAGACTTGTACTTGAGAGATGTTTTCTTCGAATCTGTCAGGTCACCATTATTCGACAGTTGATAGTCTGGTATATTGTCAGCGTCGTTAAATAAGTCTCACAGAAATAAAATCCTCAATCAAGAAAGCTAGCCATCAAGCTCGAAACTAGGGATACCTAGTTCGATTCCCGGACCAACAGCAATAGTTGACCTAAGAAATTTGAGTTCTCTAAAAAGTTAACGAAATATTTTACTAGGTAACGACAACAATTCTGCAGACTGCGACAAAAGCAGACGGTTGTAATACTGACTCTCGGAACTCTTTTCTCTCAAAGTTCTTTCTCGACTGAGGTACTTAGTCAAAAGCAACGGGAAATCATTTTGAACCCTAGGTGCCCTTCTCTGATGTGGAAAAGAAGTTGATATTCCATCCCCGAACTATGGGGTATTTTCATAAATCACAAGGCCGTCACAAGCATTGCACGTCTTGAAGTGTCTCTCACTAGTATTTGTTTCAGGGCGATCATTTCACAAACACAGGATCGGCGTGCTTCCGCAGAGGGCTATACAACAGCAGCGTGTCAGCGTGACTCATCACAGGGATGAACAACACATAGTCAGCGTGACTCATTACAGGGCTGGACAACACAGGGTCACTCACCAGAGGGCTACATAGCACAGGGTCAGCGTGACTCATCAAAGGAATGCACAACACAGGATCAGCGTGACTCATCAGAGGGCTACACAGCACAGGGTCAGCGTGACTCATCACATGGATACACAGCATAGGGTCAGCGTAACTCATCAGAGGGATGAACAACACATAGTCAGCGTGACTCATTACAGGGCTGGACAACACAGGGTCACTCACCAGAGGGCTACATAGCACAGGGTCAGCGTGACTCATCAAAGGAATGCACAACACAGGATCAGCGTGACTCATCAGAGGGCTACACAGCACAGGGTCAGCGTGACTCATTACAGGGCTGCACAACACAGGGTCAGCGTGACTCATCAGTGAGGTGGACAGCACAGGGTCAGCGTCACTCATCAAGGGGGCGTACAACATAGCGTCAGCACGGCTCTTCACAGGGCTGCACACAGTAGTTGTGTGACAATGCAGGGATGCACAAGCAGTGTATGCGTGACTCCACAGAGAAGTATAAGCACAGAACATCCTGTACACCCATGAACAGTGCAGTTCTGCACATTGCTGTGGGACCTTACCAGGCTGAAGACACCAGGAATACAAATACCTACAGCAAGCTATGAAATGTTCCTTTAGAGTCCGAATTTTCGGGATTATTTCACGGGCTGCAGCTACGTTTTCCGAAAACATTTTTAGTAATTCTTATTGATCTGACATAACAGAGCGTGAATAAAACTTTATTTTAAGCAACTGGTTAGAACTTAACCCACCCTTACAACAGGTCGCGACCCGAGATTTGAGAACGTATGCCGCACAGAACAGTAGGTATGGTCAGCGCTTGTGTAGCTGAAATCCGCTATATCCAAAAGGCAAACAGATAAACATGCGTGCAAGAGTGGCGCCAGAGTCGAGCTCCCATTGCTTCATTCTTGGAATTCTTTGACTGTCAGCCTGTACGGCTTGTTGCAGATGTGTGAAGGGGTGGAGGTAGAAATGCTATACTTTATCTGGACAGTGTTACTTGTCACTCTCCAAGTCTTCACTAGGGGACCTTCAAGGCGGGCTGGAAACTTCTTCCTGAATAGAAGAACAGTGTTTTAGAGGCATGTACTATATTTTGCGTCATACCTAACGACATTAAAACCAACTGGCTAATTTTTTAATTCGTTATGAAGGTAATTCCATTGTTTGTCCTTTCAAATTGCTAATTATTGGTAGATCTACTTGCGTTAGTTTAGAGGCCCTTAGTGACTATGAACATCACTATTTTCTAGAATGTAAGTTATACTTTTATAGACAGGTTTCGGAGGAATCTCCTGCCGCCATTATCAGGGAAAAGAGTGAGTTTAATATTACTCTTCTCTGGAAAGTGGCGACATGCAGTTTTATGTCATCTTAGTATCACTGTAGCTATCTTACAAAATATTGCTTCGTGTTATTGGGTTTAGCTTCATTTGAAGAAGTTTATTTTTAACTGTCTGAGCGGACTTCGTGCTGTATACAATGAAGCTCTTGTTTACCCTCTCCGGGAAATGCACAGGAAGGAAATGCAAACAAAGCGTGTCTTAGGCAGATGACTACACATTCAGTCGGTTTGCACTCTTTCTGGTAAGGGGTATTTTATTTATTTATTTCTAGTGGGGTGGGACTATTGTGCCAGCCCCAGATGATAGGTGACGGTGATTGTGGGGCAATTGGTGGAATGAAGCTTGGCAGGGGAAACCGAACTACTCGGAGAAAACCTACCCCAGCGCCACTTTGTCCACCACAAAACCCACTTGACCAGACCCGGGATCGAACACGGGCCGCCGCGGCGGGAAGCCAGCGACTAACAGCTTGAGCTATGGCGCGGCCCATATTGGTACAGGGTAACGTCCGAAGACCTGGGGAGGTGATGCAGTGTTTAACGACGCACATCATATCCGGTTTCCACTCACCCCCTTACCCTTCAGCAAATTAAGATTTAGACTCCAAGATAAATCGGATGATTGTAGCAATTGGTTGAGCGGCTCTGTATCAACTGATACGGTTACTTAGTGTCTACGCCATAGTCTTAAGGCGATATAGTGGGGATCGGGAAGGAGAACCTTGACAGAGCATTTGTCACAAGCAGCTTGTGCTTTCAATGAGCACCACGCCACAATATCTCACAGAGAATTTGAAGTATATATCTCTTCTCTTCTTAACCTCGAAGTGGATGAAACCAGTTAGTGAGCTTCACGTCCCGACAGTTTTAACCCCGGAGCCCATTGAACAGAAGGCTGGAAGGGCCCCGGCGTCGTTATGGACGGTAGGGATAACAGAACAATCTCTTCCTCTTCCTGAAAATCAAACTCGATTCCTAGGTCCTTCCTCCAGTTCCGATCTCAATTATTATCCGATCAGTAATATTGTATTTCAGCATCCTGTTGCATTGATATATCGCTCCACGCATTTCCTTCCGCCTTGAATGCAACTCTGTTTGCAATTTATCCTTAATTTAAAATAATATTGAATTTACAATTAAGCTGCTATATGTTTCGGCCTTACTTGGCAATCCTCAGCTAACTTCATTTGTTGAATTTGTTACATTCACGCTGTAGCGTAGTTGGTTCAGGCACTATGCTACAAGCCGGAATGTCGCGGGATCGAATCCCGATGAGATGGATTTTTTTTAAATTTACCTACTCCTTTCAGCCGCACTATGGCCTTGGGGTCAACTCAGCCTCTAACAGAAATGATTACCAGGAATATTCCTGGGGGTAAAAGGCGGCCGGGGCGTAAGGCTGACAACCTGACCTCCATCTATGAGCCGATTGTCTAGAAAATGTGGGAACCTCAACATCTCACAACCCTATGGGCCTCCACGGCCTGTTACAGGGATAGCTTTACCTTACACTGCATTATTCATTAAATTAAAATATTCCAATGTTATTGCTTAACAGTGACACACTGGACCAGAGAAACTGCGTAGGAACATATGTGCTAATGGGATAAAAACAACAACGATAACAACACCATGCAGATATCCATTGGCTAAATGAAACAACACAAAAACTCGAACCGTGCAAGAGGAATTTATGATAAAAAGTGATGACCACAAGCAAATGTAGCTTAATGTGAACAACAAAAATGCTGTAACACCGGAATATTTTTACTTACGAACTAATGCGGTGTAGCAAGTTCAACAATTGAATATTTCCCTGAGGTTGACCAAGTAAGGCCGAAACATGCAGCAACTTAATTATGATTTCAATATTCTTTTAAATTAAGGGTGAATTATGAAGAGTTGCATTAAAGAAGGAAGTGAATGCGTAAAATTCTCTATCAGTGTTTAAAGACAACGGCCGTAATATCGTCTGGCCACACAGGGAGACAGAGGCAGGCACGATGCCAGATTGCTAGCTTGCCGGACATTGTTAGCAGCCGTAACTGCAGCGGGCTGGGAGAACTCCGCGCCCGAACTTGGCTGATGAAAGGATGAAGGGGCGGGGAGGTGAAATGAATGCGCAAGATAGGGCCCGCCGCTGTGCGGTTGGGGGGGGGGGCTGATGAAGAGTGATAGTGGGCAGGGGAGAGGGCACGGAGTAGGAGAGGGGGCAAGACAGGAAGAAGGGAACAGTGAAAGAAACGGGGAACTTAATGGGACCTAACCAACTCGACAGAGGAGAGTTCTTCGTGATAAGCTGATAGTTGGACGGGTAGTATACAAATTCCTGTCGTTTTATGAAACCCAGATATTCATTACCGTACAAACAACAGCATGCAATTGGTCTTCATCTTGAACCGAAATAATCCATTTCAAAAGCTGGTATTTTAAATGTCTAAGTACTTCTATATGTAATAATACAAATGCCGTCGTGAATGCAACAATTTATTTGGTTGTAGATCTTTTGTCTTTTCTTCCTCTAAACTACATGTTTCGGCCGTAATTGGCCATCATCAGGTGTATTTTTCACTACGTAGCTGTCACACTACACACTGTCCAAAATGTAAAACATCAGCCTGTCAGTTTTGTTTAAAATCTCGCCAACATACGCTTGTCAATTGATTTTAGAATTCCAGTTTAAAATTTAAAATTTCTAAAATTTAAAGTTCAAAATTTAAAGTTTTAAATACCAGGGACACCTGCTCTTGTCTACTTGTTCTGCAGCCGCTATTTCTTGAGCACCGTTGCCGCTGCAGCACAAGTAGACAAGAGCAGGTGTCCCTGGTATTTAAAACTTTACGACCAACCTAGTTAGTTAGTTAGTTAGTTAGTTATTGCAGAGGGTGGGTTTCCCCATGCACTTAGACCAGTATTGGTCCATTGTGCTTCCCTCTATGATATTCTACCAGTCTCTATATCCTACCGATATTGGTGCGTACCATCATTCCCGACGGAGCCAGCGAGTTCGGCCTCCACTAGCTTGGTGGTATCTATAATGCTTCCCCCATCTATCAGAGGTGTTAGAGACTACTTGTTGGGCGGGAAACGTCATTGAATTTGGCTCAGTGATCTTAGGAGACATGAGGTTCTTTTACGTGCCGTAAAGCTACGACAGGGGACCCACGGCTTAAAGTCCCTCCCGGAGGACTTGTTCCCTGAATTTTTCCGCCCTTAAAAATTCGACGACTTCCGTCGGGTTTGAACCCGCATACCACGAGTCATGAGGTGGGAACGTTACCTTTAGACTACGGAGGCCGCTTACGACCAACCTAACATGGATATTCACTCATGACAATATTAAAAGAAGATAAGGGATCGCGCACCTCATTTTATACATGTGTGCTTTAGACGAAACAAAATGTCCGTCACGTCTAATGAAAGCAGTGAGTGTCTTCTGTGTACTGAGAGAAGCGGCAGAAGAGAAGAAACGAGCGGCCTCTCTTCCAAGGCCCTCCGAACAAAAGTTCAAGTGGACTATAAACAAAATTGGTTTAGGGCCTTCTCAGATACATTCCCATTCTTGTGGTAACGAGGTTCTTTCACGGGAAGGATGGACGGACATCTCGATTGTCTGGCCGTGAATAGGACAGGACAATGGAGCAGAAATCTGAGCCTTGAGGAAGTTAATAGAAACTATATTAGAATTACACACAATAAAATATGTCGTGTTAACGCGGTGTGCCTCAGTAGGTCGCACAAAGAAGTAAAGTAAGTAGATGCTCTTCTGTCTACCGTCCTACTTCAGTAGACGTTCGTTCGTTAAGGAGAAAGAAGAGGTTTATGTGATCGCCACGTTCTTCGTTCTTTCCCCTTTCAAAGCTTGTGCGAGCTGACAGATTTTCACAAAAAGTGATATAAATATTGTGACTTGTATGACAATTACTAGACAACGTCTCGGTAAACACATTACGGCGAAGCGTACATACACGTATACAACAGAAAGACTTCAACTGCTACGTAACGGGCCAATAAACATGTCTCCTTAACAATAAAGGCTGTTTTTTCTGTGTGGTCCATGCTGAAGAGTTTTAAAATGACACAATATACCCGTTACTAGGCAATGATCGCGAAAGAAGCAGCTATACAACAGCCATTGCTAAGTAACGGATTTGAGAAAAAATGTTTCCAAGAAAAAACTGCACAGCAATAATGGATCGGCGTTTTCTGTACGGTCAGTGCCGAGATGATATAAGCCGGACAGTAAGTGGAGTTAATTGAGTTGAGTTGGGTTGGTGAGTTAGGGGATTTCTGCGGTTTAGTCGTTGTGAGCTGTTGCTGTTAGAAGCTGGTAGCCGAGCCCGGGAATAGTTCGGGAGCCCAGAGGAAGGAGGGACGTCTGCTGTTGGGAGCAGCTACCAAGCAACGGCTAGTGAAGACTCTAATATACTGAGAAAGGTAGTCTGTGTGAGACAGAACTGTAAAGTGTAGTCGCGATTTGTGTATTAAAGTGTTCAATAAATCCAATCACCAATCCAAACCCCGTCCATAGTCAAGCATACACGTGATACTATAGATACAAACATACACATTATGAATGAAATATCATAAGCAGATAGTTACACATACTGCGACAGTGCGAATGCATGAAATTCTATGCGGCAAATTTAACTGGGTTTTCAACCAATATGCATTTCTTTTTTATTTCATCCGTGCTTCACACCGTGACAACAGAAAACTCATTGTTTTGATTATTAATATTATATTTGTCGAGGATCACGAATTCAGATGCTCAATTTATGTAATTTTGTCCTGCCTGCCGTCACCTCATTCCTCATAAGTACTAACATACCCCTCAGCACCCTGTTCTCAAACTCTCCCAATCCCTGTTCTTCCCTTAATGTGAGAGACCATGTTTCATACCCGTAAAAAACTACAGGAAAATGGAAAAGTTTACTCATGCTTTTAAAATCAAAAGGTAAATTTGTCCCTGTGCTTTAATTATTTGAGCGCTATGCAAAGAGGACCTCGGCATTGGATGACGATGAGTGGTGAGCTTCACCCTGCGGCCGCTTAACCCCTGGGGGTAAGACCTCAGCCTTCCATGGAACAGGAAGTGGGGCGGGTCACAGAGCCGGTGCTGAAGCTGTGGAACACAGAAAAATCCCTTGCCTCTTCCGGGAATGGAACCCCGGCCGTTCAGCCCGTAGCCGGTCGCTATACCGACTGAGCCATCTAGGTTCCAGATGGAAACAGCCCCCTTCGAAACAGCAGACTGTTTAATGGAGAAGAGAGATGTGCTCTTTGTCGGCCGGCTGCAGATTTCTTGCAGACATGCGGATTGGCTTCAGAGAGCGCTTGGGTTTCATTACGTTGTTCACATGATTACGCATTCCATGAATTTTCTTCTGTGATCGCGCGTGGTGATTCATGGGAATAGTTTAATTAGTAAGACATTCAAGTGGGGTCACCATCATGTTACCCCTTGTCATTTTCAGTGGGGGTCGTTTTTCATTTGTCTCCAAGAGGACGGACGGGGAGAGGTGTTTACTTCACATGTTTCCGAAATGATGTGAACGCTGAGAACTGAAAAGGAGTTTCTGAAACAGTGGTTATTAAGTCCCGCACTGTGAGTGATCTTCATCAAATCAACACCTCAATATCAATCCTCAACACGGACCCTAAATCAAGCCTCCCTTATATATGTAAGCTAACACCTCAAAAGTTCGCGCTCAAGAAATCTATTATGCAAGACTTCTGATGTTCTGAGAAGGATGACTGGATTTTCTCTGAGTAAAATTTATGATCAAGTCAAGGATGCGATTAGCAGGGCATGCAGCACAAATTGGGAGAATAGGAATGCATATAGGATATTGGTGGGTAAGCCAGAAGGAAAGAGACCACTAGGAAGACCGAGGCATAGGTGGGTGAACATTATTAAATGGATCTTAGAGAGATAGGCTGGGATGGTATGAATTGGATTAATCTGGCTCTGGATAGGGACCAGTAGAGGGCTCTTCTGAACACGGTAATGAACCTTCGGGTTCCATAAAATGCTTGGAAGTTCTTGAGTAGCTGCACAATTGGCGGATCCTCAAGAAGGGCTCAGCTCTATAAGTAAGTATTTTTTTTTTGTTACTGGGGTGGGACTAAGTCCCTTGTACTGCGACCACTTCTGGCCTATTGTACCAGCCCCAGATGATAGGTGAGGGTGATTGTGGAGCAATTAGTGGAATGAAGATTGGCAGGGGAAACCGAAGTACTCGGAGAAAACCTGTCCCAGCGCCACTTTGTCCACCACTAATCCCCTTTGACCAGACCCGGGATCGAACCAGGCCGCCGCGGTGGGAAGCCAGCGACTAACCGCTTGAGCTATGGCGCCGCCCCCATGGTGAGTAAGTAAGTAAACTTTATGACACTCTGAGTAGCTTTACTACATAGGGTCGAATGGATTGATAATACAAGAAAGATGATTTGGAAAAGATTTTAAAGGAAGCGGTCGTGGCCTAATCAATGTATTATCCCCAACTTTAACCTGGAGGAACTCAGGTAAAATCACGGGAAAGAACCACCAATCAGGGTAGCAGGTGTCCCGTCCCGTCCCGAATGTAAGTAAAGACTGTTACCGCCAAGCCAACCCGCCCAATACCATCGTGATCCTGTCAACATGAAAGCCGGACAATTAGTTGTAGAGAGGCTACTGGAAGCTACAAGATAATAGAGACATAGCCAATAATCCGACTTAAAGATTAAGTTCATAATCCCACTTCCATCCATCCCCACTGCCGGTCACATACACAGACTGTCTAACGTGTGGTGGGAGCCAGACCGGCTAGTAGAGGGCAAGTGTTCTGCGCAGGACCGGAACTTGAGTATACACAACTGCTTCCTGTCGGTGCAGTTTGTAATGCGAACGTAATTCATATCGCGCAGTACCGATAAAAGTACTATAACATTTCGAAATTTAATCTGCAAAAAAAAATTTATTTCGTTCAGTGATATGACGCCATGTAGCATGGTAGAGGATTACCGACGTTTCAGGAAGGAGCGTTCTACATACATCTTCTAGATCAAAGAGTAAGTTATCGTATGGCCGCGCCATAGCTCAAGCGGTTAGTCGCTGGCTTCCCACCGCGGCGGCCCGGGTTCGATACCGGGTCTGGTCAAGTGGGATTTGTGGTAATCATTTATATTACAAGTGAATTTACATGCTTTTCATGTATAATTTCCTTATAGACGTATGAAATCGACTAAAAATCGTCCCGCGATCGACGCGTTGGACATTCCTGCACGACACGCTTTTTTTCGGTAATACTTCACAGTGACTGAATGATAAATGAAATCTTAAAGTTTAGTTTGAAGAAAAACATCTTCAGGGTGGTAAGTCTTAGCGGTTTGGAACTGTTACTGAAACTTGTGCTTCAAGGAGGCAACTAAATTCGTACCAGCGAAATATGCACAGTAACAATGAACGTGCTTCTCCGGATTATATCATTGTTTGGTATCTCCAACACAACGACATCCTCCATGGAGTTTACTAGTTATTCCTACTGCGCCATTTCTCATTTCAATACAGTAATTCAGTTGCGAAAGTACCCCTCAAGTTAATTCCCTTGGGGGTATATACCATAATAAATAACAAACTGTGAAGAGGATCACAGTAATTCCAGATCATCAAGATGGATTCCAGTGGCTATGAACTCAAATCTAATCAGATTATGAAAAACAATAGACTTTAAACTTTATTTGAGCAAGATCCAGGGAGTTTTCACAACAACTTAAACAGAAGAAGACACGTAGAAATTCTATGTGCCTCCTAAAACAAAATTATATATTCAACTTGCGTAGGATGAACAAAATGGTGGAAGGAAAGTGTGTACCCGCCATCTAGTATATAGAGAGAGAAACAGGTTGTTTCTGAGAAGATTTAAGTCATATGGAGGGTGAAAAGGGGAGAACTATAGCAGTATTGAGTTCTATATCACATTGTACTCACTGACATGAACACGGGGACAATACTGCAATGATATCAAAACACGTACTTATTTTAGCAACAGTGGAATTCTTCACCCCCACGTATTTTGCAAGTTACATTTCATTTCACGCCTCAAACCAAAAGTTTTTATTCCTTCCGTATTTTTTAAGCTTTCGAATAATTACAGTTCCTTAGTTCTTTTATCAAAGCTGAATCAATGACATGAGAAAGTGAATCTGTGAATTGTGAGAAACTGAAATTCCTGATTTGAGCAAATATTCACTAAAATCTCGACAATATAACATGTGGACTGGCTGAAAAGCTTCTGACAATCAAAGAAAATATAACAATGGATCAGGGTGCATCTTGGGAAGCTAACAGTAACTTACCTATTCGAGAAATTTCCGTCTTATGGAGCCCGAAATTGCGTCATCGTGCTGACAATAGTCCGTCATCGATTTCTACCGATATCTAACAACATAATTAACCCTACAAGTGCCGAGTGTCGAAAATGTCGTCCTTTATATATAAGTGCTATAATCTGACAGCATGTGACATCTGCTGACATTTTATACAAACTACATAGTCAAGAAATATTTGGGGATTTTCCTTTTACATTTGAAATTCATAGGGAATTCTTACACAGACCATGTATTATTTGACACTGAAAGAAGACCATATCTGACACACATAAAATAGGCCTTAGCACTACAATACTGGAGACCGAACCGCAGCGGTTGCGTAGCAACGCGGAAAATGATCTACGTGAATAACAGGGTAACAATTATATAATAAGATAATGAAGTGACGAGAAAGGTTAATTATGAAGCAAGTAATTAACAATAAAATCGACAGAGGGAGCGGGTTAGTGTAGCGGTGTAGCTATAGAATCGTATTCAGGAGGATCTGGGTTCTAATCTCGACCAGGACACCTGCTGTCCTACACTGATACTCTTAAGTCCCTCCTGGTAAATGGTAGGACGTTTCCTAGATCAGGACAAGACCGTTCCTTCCAAGTCCTTTGCAATTCATCTGGCTTCCTACCCTCCAACGCTGCACACTCCATGCAGCGGCACCCACCGCGGCGGCCCGGGCTCGATCCAGGGTCCGGTCAAGTGGGATTTGTGGTGGAAAAGTGGCGCTGGGGCGGGTTTTCTCAGAGTACTTCGGTTTCTCCTGCCAATCTTCATTCCACCAAATTCTCCATCATCATAATCACCCGGGGCAGGTACAATAGGCCGATCAGTGGCCGCCACAAAGCTGTCCATCCAAAGAAGAACATAGATAGGAGTGCTGCAAACAAAGTTGTAAGAGACTCGAACCGGATACCTCGAGAGCAGAAGTGAGCTGCTTTACCGCTTCAGCTAACCTGCATGCCAGCCGGCACTAATTACTTTGCGGCATGCCATTCGGCCATTATGATACACAGTTCGATAGTGCGGCAATGACAGCTGAGTGGCGGCTAATTCTCTGCCCACGTGATCAGTCTCTGAATAATAATGAAAACTTCATTACCCTCAGAACAAGAACTCCCGGTCTCGGAGGTGAATCTGTTGTCACGATTTTAGATTGCCCATATGAGGGGTTTCGATTGGAAATTACGTTTATTGTACACTTATACATCTCATTACTACACTTCACAAATCATTATCACACACAGACTAGTGTCTTGTCTGTTACAGTCTCCACTAGCCGTTGCTTGGTATCGGCTTCCAAAGGCGGATGTTTCCCTTCCTCTGTACGCCTGAAATATCCTCGGCCTCTACTTCCAGATTCTAACAGCAACAGCTCATAACAACTGAGCCCCAGAGTTTATCTAACTAATTAACTAACAAACTAACTGATTGCACTCCACTGACTGACTGAACCCTACACTTGTCCTGATTATAACAACTCGGGACGGACCGCGTAGAACACACCGTTTTTCTGTTGCGTTCGCGTCTGTTGGGATGCCCATATAATCGCTACTCAGCCATTGCCTAAAAACGGCTGTCGTTTACTTAGCAACAGCTGTTATATAGCTGCCAATTTCACGGTCGTTGCCTAGCAACGGGTCTACATGCAACACTATCTTTCCTGGATGCAAAAGTAATCGCCATGCCGGTCAGGACTGAAGCTATCGTGACTTTCCTCAGTCCCACCAGCCAAATGCCTGTATACCGGTAGTACCTGGGTTAGGCTATGATAGCCGGTTCCTTTCGTCCCACCATTCAAGTCCGTGCTGTCCAGCTACCGGTAGCGTCGAGAAAGTGTGCCCCGAGCGCGTTTCGTTTGGTGATGTTATCGCCAACACTTATGTATAATGAAGAGCTTGCCGTAGCTCAGGCTGTTAGTCGCCGGCTTCACACAGCCGCGGCCAGGGTTCAAGCCCGGGTCTGGTCATGTGGGATTTGTGGTGGACAAAGTGACAGTGCGACAAGTTTTCTCCCAGGACTTTGGTTTCCCCTGCAAATCTTCATTCCACCAAATTGGTCCACAATCAATATCATCTGTCATCTTGTGCTGGTACAATATGCCAGTAGTCGCCTCAGTACCAAGCGGTCTTAGTCTCACCCCATTAAGAATAATAATAAAAAATAATAATAGCCTGTTTCAAAACAAATGTCTCCCTCGAGAGGGAAACAATTCTTTGTAAAGGTACAAAGATATTTTGAAGTTGAAATCAAGGAAAATTTTTAAATTCTTAATCAACCGACCGAGACACCAAGAAAAGAAGGGGTTTGGATTGGTGAATAGATTTATTGACCACTTACAGATAATTATAACATTATTGCTGATATCCACACTAAGTCTTCTCGCTCTCTTTCAACTAGTCATTACTTGGTTACAGCTCCCCACAATGGCTATTCCTCTGCACCGTATCCCAGCTTCCGTTGGCCGCTAGTTAACACTCCACAACTGAACTATCAACTGACTCAACTGCTGAAATGAGCTCCTACTACTGTACAGCTCTCGTTATATAGACTCGGTTCGGACCACATGAGAAAACGCGTGTCACGTGTCAGAACGCGTGCCTATTGCCCAGTTACCCAGCATTTGGCATGACGCGGACCATACAGAATACATCTCTTCTGTTGTCAGAATGAGTGTGCACTGCACATGCGCAGACCACATAGAAAACACTTCTGCCAATACTATTTCTATTGTTACGTGCGTGTATTTCTGAAGCCGCCCAGAAACGGGTCTACATGTCAAAATACAAAATCCGGGACAGTCCCCAGATAAACCGGCGTGAAGCTGACCACTCACCTCCAGCTAGTGACGAGGTCAAGAAAATGTGGATCTATACATCCATTACCCCATATGCCTTCATGACGTAATGCTTAATTAATTAAGCGCGAGGACAACTTTACCTTTTACCTGTAAGCTAAAAACGTCAACGGATACCAGAAGAGATCTCACCATGGTACATATAAAATATAATGTAAATGTTCATTCAGTGATATATTTCGAAGGTTGGTAACCCTTGAACTAGTGATAAATGAGTTACACTGTGCTTTAACGCGCGGTCAATTAGTCACACGCGACAAGCCATTGTAATCATTCTTTGGTCTCTGTAATGTAAGAAAAGGAAATGGAGCTATTTGGCAACGCTGTGATTGAGTTGGTACGTATGGACATGATACTTAACCTCACCTCGTCAAGCCCGCTACACGTGAATGTTAGAGCCTAGTTTACCGCATGGAAGTAACGGTCACATGACTTCTACTGTTCTGGTCTGTTGATTTATGTAAGTCCCAATGGCCGCGCCATAGCTCAAGCGGTTAGTCGCTGGTTTCCCATCGCGGCGGCCCGGGTTCGATCCCGTGTATGGTCAAGTGGGATTTGTGGTGGACAAAGTGGCGCTGGGGTGAGTTTTCTCCGAGTACTTCGGTTTCCCCTGCCAATCTTCATTTCACCAAATTCTCCATCATCATAATCACCCGCGACAGCTCTGTAATTTGAGTGTAATTAAATAAGTGTGTGTAACCAAGCTGCTAATAAATCCAATCATCTGAACTAGAACCCGTCATTTCGTTACGAGTACCCCTCTACACATGATAATACTGTAGCGTCTAGAGCCGTTACTATGTAACGACCGCGAGGTAAGAAAATATTTCAGAGCTGTTTCTGGGCAACGGCTCAGTAAAAAAGCTTCCGCGGCAACGTATAAATCCAATTACCAATCCAAACTCCGCCTATAGCTATTCACTTACCTTCGAATCATAGGACAGGAATATTTCATTTTCGGGGATTATTTTAACGATGCTGTCAGTTGTTCAGAAGAAGGTATGAAAAATGATGAAGTGAACGGGTTTGGAAGAAAGAGGCAGTGATTCAATCGAGGTGCTATCACATCATTGGACTGGAGGGACTGAAGAAGCCCACGAAGATCCTCAAGATAGCTGATATACAGACTGAGTTTCGAACCAAGCGCCTCTCGAATACATGTCCAGAGCCCTTCCGATAGGCCAACATATTTAGTTGAATTTTCAACAGGAATTTCGCTAGTGCCCAAGTGTTTTGCATTACGTTACGTTATTTGTTTTTATATCCGCCTAAGTCACCTTGCAGGTTAGCAGAGCGGAGGCTGTGTACTCCCGAGCGAGACGTCCCGAGTCTCTGACAATGGAACGCGTGTCCAATATCGACTGCATTCCGCGGGGCTCTCTATGGTTAGCCCGAGAGTCGTAATTACTTTTTACGACACCAGAGTGCTGTTGTGCGGCTGTTACCAAGATTCATGTATATACACCCCCTGTGCAGCAGGGTTAAGTGCGGTCTGTCCTGGCTGGAATATTAATCTACCCCTAAAGTGTTGACCAAAATTTTAAATAAAATTAAACATCATATTACACCCCTTCACGGCCAAGCTGGGCAGAGAAATTTTTAGCGACACTTGGGATGTAGGGGAAAGCTAATTACGGAGAGGGGTAATTTTTTATTTATTGGGTAATATGTTTAGACACAGAATGTAATGCGTAAAGGGTTGAAGACGTAGCCAGTTATGGGGTGTAAAGTATTGCGTGGTGGTATATAAAGAGAGGCCTACCTGAATCTCGGAAGCTGTTTCTATGTAGTGGAAGTGTTAAGCGGGTTTAACTGCAATGCTGTGTTTAACGTTTACTTGTAAATAAATATTTAACATTTTCCATAATTGTGTTTCATGATATTAAATTAAATACTTTGTTTCTACATTAAAAGAGTATCTATCTATATAGGGTTCTTCAGCTCTTCTGTGTACCTTGGCCGTGTTTTTTGATTCGTAATCTATACAAACGCGGTAGCGTAGTTGGTTGAGACATTATGCTAGAAGCCGGAAGGTCGCGGGTTCAAATCCAGAAGAGGTCATTGATATTTTTTAATTGACCTGATCCTTCCAACCGCACTATGGCCCTGGAGTCGACACAGCCTCTAACAGAAATGAGTACCAAGAATTATTCTTGGGGTAAAGTGTGGCCGGCGTTCAAGGCTGACGAATTTTACCTCCATGTATGAGCCGAATGTCTACAAGATTTGAGAGCCTGGAACTCTCACACCCCTATGGGCCTTCACGGCCCGTTACAGGGGCAGCTTTACATTTTTTACCTTACACACACTCAGTAGGACTCCTTCCAAGGGGGACCAGCCTGTTACAAGGCCGCTGCCTACGCACAGAACAAAAATAACAGAATAAACGCACACAGACATCCATGCCTTGAATGTGATTCGAACACGCGATCCAAGTGTTCCAGAGGGAGAACACAGTTCATGCCTTAGACCGCGCGGCCGCTGTGATCACCTAAAATACTAACTAGAAACGTTAAATATTGGATAATAAAGTTGTATCCAACATGTATGAACGAACATTTACACGAAAAGTTCAATTTCGCTTATATTATTAAATGAGAAAACATTTTTATAACTAACAGAACTAACTTAACTCCATGGAGCAGAGCCCTTCTTCGTAAGTGGAGAGTCGCTCCTCTAATCTAGAAGTTCCCAGCATTTTACGGAAATCAAAAATTCATTATCAAGTTCACAAGATCCCTCCACTGGTTTCTAACATCAGCCAGATCAATCCAGTCCATACCACCGCATACTATCTCTCTAAGATACATTCTAATATTAAAATGAAGAGAACAGCGTTCATAAAGGAGATATTCCGTTTCTAACATACGTCGTATAATCTGAAAAGTCAACAGCGAGGAACTTGAACTTTGATTATTTTCACAAGTCCAATTCCGAACAGAAATTCCTACCTACAGTGCAACCGGTAATTTAAATTCTGGCATGTCGAAATTGCTGTACAGCTGAAGCATTTGCCATCTCGGTGCGCCCGCAACGTCCAATTAATTTTGAATCCAGGAAGACATATTTATGATATAATTTACATGTAAGCCACTGCGAGGAGTGGAACACGGGCAACAGGGGTTCTTCTGACGGTCCTTCGCAGGGTCATAACGCACCTCCCCCCCCCCACACACAGTATTCTGATCACGAAGTAACGTGGCTAGCAGCATCTGTCTGGACGACATCCAGACCCTACATCCAGTGCGCAATCAACTTGACATACGAAGGGTTTACATTGGTACAGAGACCTGTATCACTGTACATAAGCAGCATTAGCAGTAGTATGTAGTTGTAGTAAGTTGGTTTGTATGTAGTTATGCCGTTTCCATGGTAACAAACGAACTAACTCCGTGCCCTGTAGTCCGTAAGCGAACTATACCGACCCAGCGATCTCCGCCTGTCGGCGAAGTTAGTGCCAACTTCAGAGGATAGAGGGTGTCGCGTTGTCAGCGCAACGGATCCATACCGCCGTTAATTTCGTTTTTCTAGACCTGAACCTCCATTTCCTAGCAAAAGCTCCTCAGCTATCATCACAATGCTCAGTGGACCCCGTTCCAGACCCACCACTTCTCAGAAAATCTGGTACCCCCGGGACCTCTGATTCTGTAGGCAGGACTCTGACCACTAGACCACAGAGGCGGTCTTCATGGTTACCAAATGCAAAACTGAGCAGGTCAGTATTCGTCGTAATAATTGCCGCTATATACTCAACCGATTTAAGCGGCCTCCGTAGTCTAGAGGTAACGTTCCCACCTCATGACTCGTAGTACGCGGGTTCAAATACCCGGCGGAGGTCGTCGAATTTTTAAGGGCGGAAAAATTCAGGGAACAAGTCCTCCGGGAGGGACTTTAAGCCGTGGGTCCCGTGTCGTAGCTTTACGGCACGTAAAAGAACCTCATATCTCCAAAGGAGGTCACTGAGCCAAATTAACGGACGTTACCCGCCCAACAGCAGTCTCTAATACCTCTGGTAGATGGGGGAAGCATTATAGATACCTCTCAGCTAGTAGAGCCGGTCTCGCTGGCTGGGCGGGACTGATGGTAAGCACCAGTACCGGTAGGATATAGAGACTGGTAGAAATCATAGAGGGAAGCACAATGGACAAATACAGGTCTCAGTGCATGGGGAAAACCCACCCTCTCCAATAACTAACTAACTAACTAACTAACTAACTAACCTCGGCATTAGCTGGAGGTGAGTTGTCAGCTTCACGCCTCGGCCGCTTTGCAAAACTTTATTTTAGTAAGTTGCAGTAGGCCCAGAAGATGACAGTAAAAACTTCAAGTGCTTCAGTCGGTATTACAGTGTCCTATGTCGGTATTATATTGTCGACGGCCGCCAAATAATGGTGCCTATATAATAACAATAGAAGCTATTCCTGTAACAGGCCGTGGAGACCCATGGGACTGTGAGACTTCTAGGCTCATATATGTTCTCTAGATAATCGGCGCACAGATGGCGGTGAGGTTGTCAGCCTTATGTTTCGGCCGCCCTTTACACCCAGGAATATTCTTGGTACTCATTTCTGTTAGAGACTGAGTCGTTCCAAGGACAATAGTGCGGCTGGAAGTATTAGGTCGATTGAAAAGTCCAATAACCTCTTCGGGAATCGAAACCACTACCTTCCGGCTTATAGCATACTGCCTCAACTAACTATGCTACAGCATGCCCCCAATAATAATATACTAAATCATTAACATTAATTTATAAATATAATTTGTATACAATTATTAATAACAAATTAATATGATTATTATTGTATCAAGCTCTTTTCGAAACTTTCAAGTTCATAGCGAGCATATTCAACGAAATTATGACGTCAGATTTTCCCGCGAGGGCTGTGGATACCAGATGGATAAACTCTGACGATAGACAGCGACGGAAACTGCCATATTTCCTCCTTGAATTTCCAGAGGGCGTTCCACTGATCTGAACAGAGACGTAAAAGCTATTGATATCGAAAACTATTACAGGCCTACATGTAAAACAATTTAATAACTAGCGAAAGAGAACACTGGAACTAAAGTAAGCACTACAATTTCTTCCACAAAAGTTACTAATGATACCCAGAAATTAGGATGATGGGGGGGGGGGCAAAGGTTTCATATTTCATACAAACATTGAACAATGCCGTGTCACCGAAAGGATGTAAAAATCCTGTCCCGAGCCTCTGCTTCACCCGACGCCAACAGAAAACACCATAAATTGTCAGTGAGTGATCCGTTCGACTGATGTGTCCTCAACCCACTTCAGAATTTACTGTCATCATCAAGGTGGCACAGAGCGACGCTTAACACGGATTTTCTCTTAACATTGTAAAGCTGCTGATTTCGCAGAAATAATTACAACTATGGCACTCTGTACGTAGCGGAACATGGTTTTCCAAAGTCGTCGCGCTTCCACGCTGAGGATTCCACGTGACGAGAGGAAACAGTGTAACACAGCCGACTAAACAAACAAAACAAAGTAAGTCAAAATCACATTGCGGCTGACGGCCACTCAGTAAGTCTTGCTATCGAACCCCACCTGGGGTTCATGACCAGATATTTATTATTTTTTGACAGTTACGGTCTTCTTTTGGGAGGCGCCCTCTCTGACGAGAGGACGGGTCTATCTTCTGAATATACTGCTGGCCCTTGCTCGCCTCCTACGACTCGCAGAGACACCCCACCTCCACACGGGGTATCTGTACAAATTTATTGTTGACTTCTCGTTATGTAGCCTCGGGTCGGACCACAGCACAGAAAACACATCCGTTGCCTAGCAATGGATCTACTATTTTGTTTGTTGCGTATTTTTTACAGGTTTGTTTACCGAGTCGTTACCTAGCAATGGACCTACGTGTCACAATATTTATTTTATTTAGACGTGTAGTCATAAGTCCTGGGTAATGATTCTTTTCCTTGATGAGCACAACGGAACCTGCTTCTCGTATTTTACGTGTATTCGCTCGTTACAAACTGGATTTCATTATAAAAGCGTATTTTTCGTGTTCGCTTTTTGTGTGATCTTGTTGTATCCTGGTTTTGTGTTCAGGGTGCGTGCTTGTGTAGAATTCTTTCGTAAGGTTGACAAGGCATGACGTACCTTCAAAGATGTTTGAGGCAACGGATATAAACTTTACTGGCTGGATGTGAGACATTCCCACGTGACTCAGACTGTAGCACACTCTGAAGGCACGGAGCCGAATTGCTGAACTCTTTCGTTATATCGACGTCTACTGGCTTCCTGCGCTGTGTCGTGGGGTTGCATGCGTGTCTAGGGGCAATCACATCCCTTGTAATACATGCAAGATATAAACTTAACAATAAAACTTAAACAGTTGAAGGCGAAACTCCGAGAACCCGACAATATGACGCATGAAGTAATCCTGCAGAGACCTTCTGAACCAACCGGGTTGTTAAGAATCACTGTCCTACTAAATGCAGCACAAAAATTGTTAGTATGATGTCCTGTACAGAATAGGGAGCTTTTAATAGCAGAAACTCTGACGATGTTGTCATGCATTTTCGCTGATGAAGATCGCTGTCTTCTGAGATATGCTGCCTTGTAGTCTGATATACACGTAAGTTGACAGACGTTTCAAAGCAAGGTACTCTCTCCATCGTCAGGGTATGAGAGTAAGTAAAGAAAGTAACTAGCAAGGAGCAAGCAGAACGCTGGTAGCTTAAGTAGCTTGCCTTTCAACCTGAAGATGGAAGCAGTATTTTCTTTCGAAAAGCCTGTAAACTACGAGACCACATCACATCATAGAAAACAGTGCTTATCAGAGTCATGGCAGCCAAAATCCAAATCCAACATTCCCTCTTACTTTAGGCCTTGTCAGAGTCTGTCTCTATAGCAAAAACAAGTTGCACACGCAGAGGAAGTGCTCCTTACTAGATTCTATGTTCAACAGCATATCGTTCAAGCCGTCTTGAAGTTAGACACCCAGAGTCATTACCTCCTTGGACGGATGTTCTGTACCTGACACAATATATATTTAATCTGAATGTGAGTTTTTAATTCCTTCGATATGTTCAATTAAATAGTAAAGGTAATATTCTCCCTGTGCTTAATTAATTAAGCATCATGCCATAAAGATGTATAGAGCAGTGGAGGTATAGCTGCATCATTCTTGACCTAGGCACCAGATTGAGGTGTGGTTAGAGTCACTCCTAAACCGCTTTACCCCCGTAGGAAAGAGCCCACGGTTCCAAATGTGTAGGAGGCTGGGTGGACCCTAGAGCCGGTTTGGACACTTCGGATAAGAGAAAAAATATTTACTGTTGCCGGGAATCAAACCCGGCCGTCCAGCTCGTAACCCCTAGCTATATCGACCGAGCTAACTAGGCTTCCAGATATATTCAATCATCTATACTTATTTACAAAACATTAATTTCACTTTATAGATCAGTAAGATTGTTCTTGAATTACGGAGCAACTAGTTACTAGAATAGAACGCTGAAGGCTAAGATGAATTGGAAAGGATTGGGAAGGAAGAGTCCGTGGTCTAACCAAGGTACTACCATGGAATTTTCCTGAAGATTCTGTAGAAAACTATGAAAATCCTCAGACGGGATATCCGGTCTGCAGGTAGGGATTCGAACAGAGAACCTTCCAAATACGTACCCAGAGTGTTGACCTCGTGCCAACAGTGTACTATTTTCGCAAAGCATGCTGGAACCAGAGAAAAACGCGTATAATACGTGGTTGCAAACGTATTATTTTATTACAGTATAAGGAACGTAAGGAAACGTGCCCGTCTCAGCCTGTATTCGCTGCAACACTCTATCCAAATGTCACGGATAAGAGAGCCAACATTTCGCAACTTCGGGTAGAATCTGTGCTCAGTTTCCGAGGAACACTTCCGAGGAAATTCACAGGAAGAACAAAACCCGTTACTTCTAACGCTCTTATGCCATTGAACCAAAGGTTGTTTGTCTCAAAGACACAGAGACACATGTCTCTGCTATCAAGACAAAGCCTTACCGGAAGGAGAAAAATACCTGACACTACTGTCGCAATGTCGCTATCGTAGTCACTTACCCTAAAGTCCTGAACTGAATAAAGCCACACTAAGTAACTAACCAATTAGATGAGTAACTTGACTCACTGATTTTCGGTTAATTTGATTAGGTGTCCTCCTGTAATTCTGCATATTATATTGTGACATATTTTCTCAAAGCAAGAACTATGGAGTCAGAAAAACGGCCGTTGTTAGGTAACAGGTCTGAAACATTCATTTCTAGGCAACGGCTAGGTAAACGCGTTCCTGCGGCAATGGATATGCATGCAACAATATAGGTACTGGAAACCGCGTTTTCTACCCGGTCCGTGCAAAGGTGTTATAAGGAATACAATTAGGGAAACTGATTCTGTGCTGTACGGGAGTATGTAAGGGAGCCAACGTTCAGAGCCGATTTCATCGCGGAAACTGAAAAATCTCCGCTGCTAGAAGCCGTTACAAGGCAACGGTTGGTGACGACACAGCAGGCTGGAGAAACTTAGCGGATACTGTTATCATTTGCGAATCGTGAAGATTAGCAATGGCGCTGTAATTGCTTTTAGTTCCGACTCGCGTGTCTTAGTGGTCAATAAATATAATATACAATCAAAAATCCCCTCAACAGTCACACTCATATACAACTGACAATATATGGAGACGGGCAGCGTCATGGCTCACGTTGTTAGTAGCCGACTTCCCACTGCGGCAGCTCGGTTTGAGTCCCAGGACAGGTCACGTGGGGTTTGTGACAACCAAAGTGGAGTCGGGTCTGGTGATCGCCGAGTAGTACGGTTTCCACTGCCAATTTTCGTTGCACCAGACGCTGCATATTCTCATCTATCAACCGGGGATGGTATATTGACCCACTTGAGGCCTAAGTACCTGGGCATTCAGCCTCACCCCACCTTAAGAATTAATAAACAATAACCAATTAACTGATCAGCTGGATAAATATCTCCCTGAGGCTGAAAACTTCTTGACAAACTAAACAGTTGTTCAGGTAGGTAGTTCTGCATACTCTGTGGAGAACGTAAGCTTCCAAGAACCCGCTCTGGTTCTCTGGTCTGAACAAGAGTAACCCAGTCCATGAGGCCGCGCCATAGCTCAAGCGGTTAGTCGCTGGCTTCCCACCGCGGCGACCCAGGTTGCCCCGGGTATGATCAAGTGGGATTTGTGGTGGACAAAGTGGCGCTGGGTTAGGTTTTCTCCGAGTACTTCGGTTTCCCCTGCCAATCTTCATTCCGCAAATTGCTTCATAATCAACCTCACCTATCATCTGGGGCTGGTACAACAGGCCAGAAGTGGGCGCAGTACAAGGGACTTAGTCCCACCGCACTAGCATTAAGAAAACCCAGTACACGCATTCCCATACTAGTTCCATAAAATCAATTTTAATATCATCCCCTCATGCCTATGTCGTCAAATCGGTTTCTTTGCTTCACGTATTAAGACCAGGATTTATATCAGGACTCCTGTAATTCCTTATTAAATTCGTACCAGCAAGTCCTTTGTCTGCACACTTTTGTACAGATTGAAATCTCATTACTGGGAGCCTCGCCCTTGGCTTCATCCGCTTTATAAAGTAGCCACAAATAATGTTTCAAAATATAATGTGCAGATATTGATTTTACAATTATAAGCACGCTACAACCCCAGTTTGTGGGTTATTACACCCGTAATTGACAGAAACAAGACAGCCAATACTGCTAGTGGTACTTACGCGCTTCAAATACAGAGGTAGATACAAAGTGCGTCAAGATATTCCAAAGAAATGCCTCCATTTTGGTATTTATTTAGAATAAAACACGCGTTCTCTTCTATTTAAACCGCACCGCTGACTGTTAAATCAGTCTGCATACGAAATGTCCTGTAACCGGGAGAGTAAAGCAAGGTTCTCTGTGATTATCCTCCACCATGAAGCAAATGCTGAGTTGGTATCCAAAATTCCCGGTGCGCTGAATGCATCGCAAGAGTCTCCCCAGTGTCAATGTCAAAATCTCGATCTAAAGTACCCCCCCCCCCAAAATGTTAAAAACAAATACCACTCTACTGCGTTAAAATCAGAATACTGATCAAATACACAACAGCTTCTCCTCAACTTCTTTCTTCTGCTCATAATTAAGTCAACTTTCCACTTCAATCATCCAAAGCTTGACCTTCACTTCCCAAAGATTTACCCTTTCTCCAATCTTCCTTTACCAGAAGGACAGTGCCACTACCTAGGAACTTTCGAAGCAAGAATTTCTTATCATTCCCCCATGAAAATATACTGTTTCTCACTGATTCCTTCCAATTTCACCCCCCCCCCTCTCTCTGGAGAAGGGGGGAATTGGAGGGAATCAGTGAGAAACAGTATACAGTTAACAAGTCTGTAAGTTAAATATCTGGTTAATCTGTTAGTAAAGTAAAGTAGTTATCTTTGTAACGGGCCGTGGAGGCCCATAGGGTTGTGAGACGTTGAGGTTCCCACATTTTCTAGACAATCGGCTCATAGATGGCGGTAAGGTTGTCAGCCCTAAGCGTCGGCCGCCCTTTACCCCCAAGAACATTCCAAGTATATTCCTGGTATTCATTTCTGTTAGAGGCTGAGTCGACCCCAGAACCATAGTGCGGCTGGAAGGATTAGGTCAACTGAAAAAGATCAATGACTTCATCGGGATTCGATCACGTGATCTTCTGGCTTGTAGCATAGGTCCTCAACCAACTACGCTACCGTGTGCCCTTTAATACACGCAGGAAGATGGATAATGTCCAGAAACACAATAATTTTATTTATTATATCACTTTTCCAGAACATCAGGTGCACAAAGTTTCGAAACCACGGAGATGAAATATCCGTTTCATGTACTAACCCTTCTTCCACTAACACCGTTATCACTTCGTTGCTTGCAGCCGTGAGGAGGATTTAAGTTAACATCAACCGAAACCACAGCTAACCCTCCGCACCCTTCACCTTGCACCAGAGCCCTAATCACCCCTCCATTATGGTAACATGCCATAATTCATTGTTTAATTGCAATTCCTGAGCCCGCGCATATTTTTTTTTTGGCTCCGAGTTCCAGCCGCTGTTAGAATTTGCCCCCCAGTTTTTATTCCATGCTAGTGGAAGACAAAAAGTTTCATACATACAGCCAATATCGGCTCAGATTTGCGGACGCGCAATCGATCAGACAACACATATCCTGTGTTTACGTAACTTCACAGGTTACGCATCTCTGTTACCGGGTTTACGAAAGTGAAGAGAGGCGAAATACCATACGGTATGACATGTCTGAGAAAAGGTTCGGCCACACAGAGCGCTACGCTACGTACGCTGTGTACACTCTGCGACGCAGCTAACATAGGGAACATAGCGTACGTAGGGTACGGAAGTCTGTGTGACCAGTCACATTGGCAATAAAGGGAGATATTTTTCTGTTCGTATAGCGAACATAGGGTACGTAGCGTGCGTCGCGTACTTAGCGCTCTGTGAGGCCGAACCTAACCAGCGGAAATTATCCGCAGTCTAGCTGCAGTTGTCAGTACAACTGCCATGATGCCTCAGTACAGGGTCCAATATGAATATCTTACCCAAGTTTCCTAACAATCCGAATAATATTATCCCGTTTTCAGTGAATACATCCTGTTGTGTATTATGTATTTCTTTATTGGAAGCTGTCACAACACAACAATTAATAATATACGTATGTACTTTCAAGTAGTACGTTACCACATGTTTCGGCTTTAAAAAGACGTCATCAGGTAAATACACTTAAAAACTATTAGCTATTGAAATGCTTGCTGATTACACGAGCCAGTATTATATTTTCCAAATAGTATACAATAATATAAAATATAAAGTTACATTGAAAGTAGGGTCGCGCCATAGCTCAAGCGGTTAGTCGCTGGCTTCCCACCGCGGCGGCCCGGGTTCGATCCCGGGTCTGGTCAAGTGGGATTTGTTGTGGACAAAGTGGCGGTGGGGCAGGTTTTCTCCGAGTACTTCGGTTTCCCCTGCCAATCTTCATTCCACCAATTGCTCCACAATCACCCTCACCTATCATCTGGGGCTGGTACAATAGGCCAGAATTGGCCGCAGTACAAGGGACTTAGTCCCATCCCACTAGCAATAAAAATAATACATAAAACGTAAAAGTCTTAAAACGAACTAGTCACATAATTAAAATACAGTTGAGAGCTGTACATATAATTACATTTCAAAGTACAAGTATTGTATGTAGTTGTAATCATAATTATGAGTGGTTATGCTTATGCGGACATGTATACATAGACGGTTGTTATGGTGCTCGGAGGTCTATTGCTATGGTGTACGTTACTATTTAATTTTGATTTCTATTTGACAGGTGCCTCCGTTTATATGTATATGTCCGATCTGGTGAGGAGACGGATTACAACTCCAAGTATATACTATTTGAAACTACATACATTTATTATTAATTGTTGTGTTGTGAGGCTTTGAATGAAGAAAAACGTTAGCTCGTTATTTGGTATCTTCGTTAAGAAGATCACAAGCGTTAAAAGGTAAATCAGCTTTCCCCAAACGTTTCCGGGCCACGGCCTCCATGGTTCCACAAGTTTATCCCCAGTGCCCCTTGCCTTTACTGACTTCCTTACTTACTTACTCGTGCAGCTAGCCCTTCTAGAGGAGAAGCCAAATCTGCAGCTACTCAAGAACTTCCCAGTATTTTATGGAACCCAAAGGTTCATTACCGTGTTCAGAAGAGCCCTCAACTGGTCCCTATCCTTAGCCAGATCAATCAAATCCATATCAACCCATCCTATCTAAAATCCATTTTATTATTGTCCACACACCTACGCCTTGGTCTTCCCAGTGGTCTCTTTCCTTCTGGCTTTGTCACTAATATCCTATATGCACTCCTTTACTCCCCCATTCGTGCTACACGCCCTTCCCACCTCATCCTCCTTGACTTGAACATTCTAATTATTATTAGAGTCAATTTTACAGACCACACAACATATTATGTAATTATGTAATAATAATAAAAATATGTTATGTGGTCGGTAAAATTGACTCTAATATTAATTAAATACACAACAGGATGCAAGAAACAATTAAAATTCTAATTATACTTGTGGGTTATTACACCCCCTGCCCTACCCCATAAAAAGCATTCTTCAGAACAGCAGTTTTTGCAAAACCCAGTAAACAAGATAACAAATAAAATAAGATACCACATTCAGTAATTTACTAGTAGATTCTAAAGGGTTCTGACGATGGTGGATGACACACAGAATTACTGGAGTTTTGGACTTTTTCCCTCGTCCGTAATTTTAGGTAATAGAGGACATGACGTTTCGGAAACTGGATCTGTTTCCGTCTTCGAGTGAGAAGGAGCTAATCCAGTGATTGATATTAGCTCTTTCTAGGGGACCCGAAGACGGAAAAAGATCCAGTTTCCGAAACGTCGTGTCCTCTATTACCTAAACTTCCTGACGATGGAAAAAGTCCAAAACCCCAGTAATTCTGTGAACAACTTCTCAATGCGACGGATGGGACTCATGAAGTCACACCAGTTTCCCAGTGTCTGGTCTAAAGTCAGTTTAATCGTAGGTGAGCCGAAAATGCGCTCGGAGGGGCCCACCTTCAGTGCCTCCCTGCCGCCCTCTTGCCCCTTGCTTCTTAGCGGTTCCCTAGGTAATCCTGCTGCCTCCCAGGGGGTGGTACAGCCCACTTTGTGAACCACTGGTCTGAAAGTACAAATTCCGTCTTCTTTTAATTCGGTTTATTTGTCTCCTCGCTCCCTCTTTCTTTTTCTCTCTGGTTTCCTCTTCGTTTTACATCATTATCCTTCCACTTGTGTCGCTGCCTGCTCCCTGTCGCATCTCCTCATTACGCTATAAAATTACATCCCGCGGTATCTTATGTACGTTAACAGGGTTTAGATCAATACCTCCCACATTGAGCTGTCTTATTACGTCGTTGGGGCCCGAGTTCACTCTCTCGTACGCATTTGGGGAGATATTCATCCACTTTAAGGATTACGAGATTTGCATGTAAGAAGTTAAACATGTGTTGCTCTAAGACAATTTCGAAAAAAAAAAAATCTGAATATTTTGATTTTAGATTTGTACGTAAGGGTCCAGGCCTCGTACCCTTAAGTTTGATATTTTTGTAAATACTACTCCAAGATGCAGCTACTGCCTCATACAAAACCCAGTGTGTCTCCATCAGAGATTTCAGTGGGATAATGAGGTTTAGGGAAATAATTATTGTTAACTTCTGCCTGTGGTTTTGTATGGATGTGGTACTTGGTATCTGACATTAAGGAAGGAACATAGACTGAGGGTATTTGAGAACAGGGTATTGAGGAGATGAAGTGATGGGAGGTTGGAGAAAACTGCATAATGAGGAGCTTCATAATTTGTACCCTTCTCCAAGTATAATTAGAATGATCAAATCAAGGAGGATGAGATGGGCAGGATATGTAGCACGAATGGGGGTGACGGGGAATACATATAGGATATTGGTGGGAAAGCCGGTAGGAAAGAGATCACTAGGAAGACCAACACGTAGGTGGGTGTATAATATTAATATGGATCTTAGAGAGATGGTATGGGGTAGTATGGACTGGAATGATCTGGCTCAGGATAGGTACCAGTGGAGGGCTCTTGTGAACATGGTAATGAAGCTTCGGGTTCCATAAATTGCTGGGAAATTTTTCAGTGGCTTCACAATTGGCGGCTTCTCAAGAACGGCTCAGCTCCATGGAGTTACTTTGGTTACTCTCAGAATGGTAATCATTATATCGGAGCTCTTGTTGAACGCGGGGGAATTTAGTGTCGTATGGTTGCCTGCTCGAGACATGACGTGCATTCAGAGATGTTTTAGACTGAGTATAGCATGTAGTGAATCTAACAAGATGTCTACTGTGGTTTGTCATGTAAAACTGATCACAGCAATCATCAATATACACATATTTGCATCATACGTTTCATTAAGCAATTTTAAGGAAATTCGTGAAATAAAAAACAAAAAGTTTTAATACAAAATATCACATTTCGAAGACTTCGGTGTTCATTACGAAGCTCCCCCCCCCGTTTAAATTCTTGTCACGAATGTGGAAAACGGTAGGAAACAATTTTTCTTTTGTGACACGTTTCAGTTGCTCCAACCACACAGAGACATGTTTATTTCGCCATCACAATTTCTGGCACCATTCACACAAGTCAGGTGATTCTCTCCACGTCTGTATTGTGTAGGCATACTCCCCAGGCAGGGGTAGTAACCACGACTGAATTGCGTGCGTTACACGTGTACGGACGCTAGATGGAGAGGCAGGAGTGGATAAGGGTGGGAATAAGGATAGGACGATAGATATATAGAGGTTGGAGCGCTGAAGGGATGAAAATAAAGAGAGAGAACCCCAGTCAAGCCTCGAACTAACCCTCTTTATCGGAAATCACCGGCGTTTCCGAATCTGTCTGTAGGTCGAATCTATTGCAGGGGTCCCTCACCCCCTTCTGTCCGCTAGTTCTGTTAGATGGCTCCCATCTTCATCCAGTAGGGACAGGGACAACATAAAGCCAGTCATGCAGCCATAAGAGACGCCATATCGTGAGGCAGGGCCGCGATAAATACGTGTCAGACATCCCCACAGCAAGTTGGAACCAATGACAGGCGCAATGAGTACGTTCGTCTCCTTAAGGCGACCAGTCGTGACGACAAGTGCCGCTGCACTCAGGCACGCTCCGACTGTAAACACAGAGCCCCGACAACAGCTCGTAGTACTGACGTGCACTCTCTTCCAGAATTGGACGCGATGCAGCAGCCAACGTTTCTGTGGATTGCTTGATATTTTACGACGCCTCCAATCCAACAGAGTCTAATATTAGGATGATGAAGGGCCGCGCCATAGTTCAAGCGGTTAGTCGCTGGCTTCCCACCGCGGCGGCCTGGTTCGATCCCGGGTCTGGTCAAGTGGGATTTGTGGTGGACGAAGTGGCGCTGGGGCACGTTTTCTCCGAGTACTTCGGTTTCCCCTGCCAATCTTCATTCCACCAATTGCTGCACAATCACCCTCACCTATCATCTGGGGCTGGTACAATACGCCGGAAGTGGCCGCAGTACAAGGGACTTAGTCCCACCCCACTAGCAATAAAGAAATAAGATGAAATGAACGTCCGGTCACTCGGTCACTATTTGGTCCACTGTACCAGCCCCGGAGGAGAGACGATGAATGTGGAGCAGTTAGCGGAATGACAATTAGCTCGGAGAAACATTGCCCCAGTGCCACTTTGTCCACCACAAATCCCACATGACCAGACCTGGGATCGAACCCGAGCCGCGGAGGGAAGCCGGCGAATAACCGCCTGAGCTATGGCACGGACAAGTGGTCGAGTTACAATCCTGGCCTGGAGAGCCTGATGAAAACCACGAAAATCCTCAGTCAGGATAACGTGTATCCTGATGGAGATTCGAACCGAGCATCTCCCGAATGTGAGTTTACAGTGTTAACGCCCTATCAGTCCGTTCTCATTTCGGAGGAATATATTGCCTCCATCATCAGGATATAAGAGAAAGGCGAACAAGCAATGAAAGCAGGAAGTGCTGAATATGGAGACTGCAAGTCATATCCTGGGCTCAAACTTGATACATGCCAGAAGCTTCCCCTGGCACCCAGATATCTTGGTGGCAGTGAGCCACGCTTAACATCTGCATCGCATTTTGTAGGCTGTTGCACCCTTTACGTGAGGAGTTGTTCACAATCCGCCCCAATCGGTTGTCCGCGACTGCTTATTTAGTATACGTATTCTATGCGAAAGCTAAGGACGCGCCATACCGTGGTAACAAAGAACCCATGTAACATGGAAAGTAAACTAGAGAAATTAGGAATTAAGGATCTCACACCGGAGGTTATGAAAAACGCTATCTTATGGGACACAACACAGTGTGATCTGTTAAGAGCCACTCGGCTTTCGACCTGCTTTCACGCTGGTATCTTGCTCTGTTTACTCGACCCTTAAGATAGAGGCGATATGTTCCACCGAAACGTCGGTTGACCGTCAACGGACTACACGGCGTTATATCAAAAGAAGATAGTACTCTTCAAACTGGAGAAAATTCCACAATGAGGAACTTCATCATTTGTATTCGTCATAAATTATTATTATGAGCCGGGATAGCTCAGTCGGTATAGCGACTGGTTATAGGGTGGAGGGCAGAGGGGTCAGTGTTCGGGTCCCGGTAGGTGCAAGATTTTCTCCTCTCCACGTCGTCCAGACCGATTCTAGGGCACATCCAACCTCATATCCGATGAGTACTGGGGGCTATGTCCCCGGGTATAAAGTGGCCGAGAACTGAAGCCGACCAAGAATGCGTGGATCTATACATCCACTCCCCTTAGCGTCCTATGTCCATTCATTCATCAGTAATCTGTCAGACGACAGGTCCACAGTCTCTTCCAAAACAGTTCCTCCACTTAATGCGATCTAGAGCTTTCTCCTTCAAATGAGAATATCCTCTTCTGTCCCCAAGGTTATCCAGCATCTTCTTAAGTCTTCTTCCTCGTCTTCTGGTCACTTCTATCTGCCCCTCTATCTTTCCTTCAATAACTTCTTTTAGAAGGCAGTTACCGCGTAAGATATGACCAATCCAATTAGCCTTCCGTTTTCTTATTTCGTGTAGGATATTCCTCTGCTTACTGACTCTAAATAATACTTCATTTGTCTATATCCGTCTAAATTTCAACACTTGTTCTACAGTTCTATATATTCTTTAACACTTAACACTACATGTTTCGGCCTCAAAAGGCCATCTTCAAGTGTTTTATTACAGATATTCAATACCTTGTTAAAACTGCTACACTGTTTCGCTGTTCCAATTCATCTTAAAAATAACACGCTACAGTCCTCCTTCAATTGAAACGAGATCAAATTCTTTTATAATTTGTTGTTTCACTTCACTCAGGGTGTCGTCACTTCCGTAAAATATATTAAAATGTTTTCCCCGGCAGCTTGTTCCTCACGTTAGGTATTTGCGCCTGGTTTTCGTTTCCTCCTCAAAGTGTGAAGTTGTCTTTACTACTTTACTACTAGTGTAGCAGTTTTAACAAAGTCTTGATTGAATATCTGTAATAAAATACCTGAAGATGGCCCTTTGAGGTCGAAACATGTAGTGTTAAATGTTAAAGAATATATTGAAGTGTAAAACAAGTGTTGCAATTTAGACGGATATAGACAAATGGACGCTAATGTGAACAATTGCAACGGGATGCTGAAATACAGAATTCACTCCCATACGCCTTCATGGTGTAGTGCTCAATTAGTTAAGCATAGGGACAAATTTACCATACAATATCACTAGGACGGCCACAGCAAGGAGAACAGACGTTATATGGATGTGGTACTCATTGGAGGGATGAGAAATTTATACACACTTCCTGACGGATATTTTTTTTTTCATTGGCACTACAGCCCCAGTGGGCCTAGGCCTACCTCCATGAACTTCTCCGTTCACTTCGGTTTTTCTAGATCTTACACATACGGTAGGACTCCTTGGGCGGGTGATCAGCTCGTCGCAAGGCCTCTACCTGTAAACAAACACAGAAAAACGCACACAAACATCCAGGCCCTGAGTGGGATTCGAACCCACGATCCCGGCTTCCGAGCGAGCGAAGACAGTGCACGCCGTAGACCGATCGGCTACCGTGACCGGCTTGCTGACGGATATACTGAAATAAAAAGTCCTCTGGGGAAACCTAGGCGTAGACTGGATGAAATTATCGTCATAGAGACTGGTCCTTCATGAGAAGCTGCCAGTTACTCAGCGATTAAATAATTACCCCAATATTTTATTCGACCCGAAGGTTCATTACCATGTTCACAACAGCCCGCATCTGGTCACTACCCTAAGCCAGATGACTACAGTCCATAACACCCCATATTATTTCTCTAAGACCCTTTTCTAATTTTATCTTCCCACTTATGTCAGGTCTGCCTAGACGAAAATTAACTTTAATGAAATGGCGTCAGACGATGTAAATTGGATTCATCTGGCTCTCTTCAAGCGACGAATATTCACTGGGCGTGTATGATCATACAGCGCTAAGGAAAATGTTTATAACTACGTAAGTAAGAGGAAGATACGAACTCCAGTCCGTTACTTAGCTCTGGCTACTCAAACATCCCCAAACAACGTCACAGCGAGTAAACACATTGGGATCCTCTCAACAAATGGAGAGACTTCTGTCTTAACCCCGTGGCTTTAGCCAGCAAGCTAAATATACCGACCGAGCGACCGCCGCATGTCGGCGAAGTTAGTGCCAACTTTAGCGGATAGAGGGTGTTGCGTGGTCAGCGCAACGGATCTCCACGGTCGTTAATTTCGATTTCCTAGACCGGAGCCGCTACATTTCCATTCAAGTAGTTCCTCAATTATCCTCACGAGACTGAGTGGACCCCGCTCCAGACCCACTACTTCTCAGAAAATTTGGTATCGCCGAGAATCGAACCCGGACCTCTAGATTTGTAGCCAGGAACTCTGGCCACTAAACCACAGAGGCAGTCTTCTTCTTAACTGGCATGAATAAAAATACATACTTTCATTAAACATGTCTAGTACAACCACTTCAATGCCAAAAAAACGAGATATCTCGTGTTGCGACACTTAAGCCTACTGTCCCGAAAAAAAAAATTCTAAACAGCGTCAGTAGGCAGAAACTTGTAACTCATTGTTAGACCCATTATTTGTAAATCTTTGATAATGACGGCTCGATTTTCAACAGAAACGATGGGAGTTACTACACTTTCCTTTACGCAATTCAGAATGAAAAGGATTAAAATGGAAGGCACGAGATAACTCGCCAGTGGACCAGAACGTGTTTACGTATAACACAAGAGAACACTGTAAACACGTTGGAAAGCATATCCGCCAGTATAAATTAAAGAGAAGTTTCGCCACATTTTCCCGGAGGGCGCCTCATTGTTATGTTCATTTGATAGTGCTAACAATGTGTGTTAGTGTCCACACCTCCCCTATCACTGCCACCCCATCACCCTAGCTGTACAGTCCCGTATAATATTTTGCACTCACAACATCAGAGCAATTAGAATATTTGAGTTAAAGCTCTTCTTCCTAAACTTGATGTCCTGACGTTTCGTCATATCCCTAAAGTCCGTAATCTTATAAACTGAGGAATTGATTCACTTGTTATTTTTTACTTCCTTATTTCTTTTCGCCAGGTATAATTAGTATGACCAAGTCGAGGAGGATGAGATGGGCAGAGCATTTAGCATGATCGGGAGAGAAGAGGAATATATATAGGATACTGGTGGGAAATTCAGAAGAAAAGAGACTACTGGGAAGATCAAGACGTAGGTAGGTGGATAATATTAAAATGAATCTTAGAGAGATAGGTTGGCGTCGTATGCACTGGATTGATCTGTCTCAGGATAGGGACAAGTGGAAGAGCTCTTGTGAACACGGTAATGAACCTTCGGGTTTCATAAAACGTTCGAAAATTCTTGAGTAACTGAACAATTCGCGGCTTTTCAAGAAGGGCTCATCTCCATTGAGTTACTCGTAGTTAGTACTTCCTCATCTGTATATTAACTCCGGCATGGTGATTTTAGTTTCAATCCGATAATAAGAAAAGAATTCAGTAATTTAAAATGATGACGTAATAGCAACGTCACTGTCTGATGATGACGCAAGACAGCATAAGTATCTGTGGATAACACCAGTGAGGAATTCTTGCGGATAAGTAATGGACCTTTCAGATCCTATAAAACGCCGAGGAATTTCGCGACTGCCTCAGTGACCACCAACTTTCGGAGAAGAACTGCGACCCGTGGAGTCAGCAGAACATGACTCGAGTCGATCTGGACGTGTGAAACGAGCGCTAGAATCAGATCGATTGCCAGCCAGCACGACTCCACTGCAACGGCGCGGCGTCTATTTCACGGTATTGTAATTTTGAGGGTAGTAACCATCACATCCCCCCCTTCTCCTGCGCCCGAACTTACCTTCAGGCTTGCTGGACATAATTCTACTACAAAAAAAAAGTAGAATTTCCAAATGCGTCTCGTCTGGTTGCTAGGATACCAGCTGCATTGTTCGAGAATGCTCTCAAACGACAGTTCTTGTACTATATCCGTACCAAGATTATAAAACGAATTCATCTGTCTGTCCGTTTGTCCACCTGTCCGCGTGTTCTGCCTCAGAAATTACTGATCAGGTTTGGATTAAATCTGGTATTACACTGCACCAGACAAGAAGCTGAATTAATGAACTTACTGTTGTGCAGGGTGTCCAGTGTCTGGACGTGGTAGCGTAGTTGGTTCAGGTACTATGCCACAAGCCGGAAGGTCACGGGATCGATTCCGGGTGAGGCCAATGGATTTATCAATTGACCTGATCCTTCCGGCCCTGGGGTCGACTCAGCCTCTAACATAAATGAGTACCACGAAGCTACCTGGGGCTAAGGGTGGCCGGCGCTTAAGGCTGACAACCTCGGCAGTGCCACAGCTCAGGCGGTTAGTCGCCGGTTTCCCACCGCGGCGGGCCGGGTTCGACCTCAAGTCAGGATATGTGGGATTTGTGGTGGACTAAGTGACGCAGGAGCACGTAGTATTTGGTTTCCCTGACAATTCTCATTCCACCGACTGCTACATATTCATCATCTATCATCCGGGGGTGGTACAATAGGTCAGTTAGTGTCCGACGTACCAAGTGGACTAGGTCTCACCCAACCTTAAGAAACCTAAAAAAATCTGCAAATTCACCGCCATCTGCGAGCCGATTACCTAGTATATATGGGAGCCTCGACGTCTCACAACCCTATGGGCCTTCAGGGCCTGTCACAGGGATAGCTTTACCTTCTTTTACATGATACATGCGTAGAACCGTGAACAGAAAACGAGTACACCAGGGCAGTGGGTTTCAGAACGGAGATTTGAACCTGGACCTCTGAAATATGAATCACGAGTGTTTAAACCTCCACCGCGACGTCCGATCACTAAATTCATGTTCGCTGTTTCGTCAAAATGGAGCCGCATATGCGGACCATGTTATTATGAATCTGACTGTCCTTGAAGTGACAAGCTACAGAAATGGCGCGTAGGAACAAAACAGCCGCCCGACACATTTTTGTGTTTTCTTGTACTCGTATAAAAACGTGAAACAAGTAGTTGGGTGGGGGGAGGGGGTGAAGGGGGCGTAAATAAAAGATAGGGCGCGACTTTTCCAACGAATTATTTATGCCCTAAAGCATACGTACCGGAAAATTGAATCCGGGGCTGTTTCTGGTTGGCGATTCAGACATAGGTTGCAATATCACGCAGGTCTAAGTCCCTTAATTGAGTCCCCACCCCTCCCCCCACAATTGCTACGAAATTCAAAGACGGTGTTCGCAAATAAATGCTGCAAAATGAAATTATATTTTGTCCACACGAAGACAATAGAGCATTACATAGGGATTAGTTGCACGTATGGAAATATTTCGTGAAGGTGCAGAGCTCTGCTTTGCGCCTGCTTGTTGCTTGATTCATTCTTCCGAGACGTCTGTTAACTCCAGGATTACGCGGTGTCACGTCCCTGAAGATTACAAAAACCAACCGGTTAATGCTGTTTAGAGAAATAATCGGTGTTTGTTGTTATATCAATAAGAAACACGTATATACACTGTGCGGGCAGAATGCAGTGTTTTGTAATGATAGAGGAGGTGGTATGTATAGTAACCAATGTGTTTAAGGAGGCCGGTCACATTCATGAACCGTCTCCGCTCGCTTGGACTCTGGTGTCGTGGGTTCGAAGCCCACTCGTGGCATTAACGTCTGTGTGCGTTAATTCTATGTTTGTGTTGTTCTGTGTGTAGGCAGAGGCCTTGCGACGGGCTGATCCTCCGTCCAAGGAGTCATACAGACTGTGTATAGGATTAAGAAGCTGGAAAGATGTCCAAGGTCCAAAGGGCTGTAGAGGCATAGAGAGAGAGAGAGAGAGTGTGTGTGTGTGTGTGTTTAAGGGGCCAAAGATTTTCACTGCAGAGGAAACGGGATCCTCAACCGCGCGGATGTGAGCTGGTCTTTGTACAAACAGTTTATCAGCGTCGGCAATTTAAAATGCTAAAGACGCCGCTAATACACTTAATCACGGACCCAACTGCGTGACGTGTACAAGGAGGACTAGGATGCGAAACTTCTAGAAAGCTCTGGGGAGGAGTTACAAAACATAAGCCACAACCCCAAAGTTTTCATTTTTAAAGTTTCTAGCTTCTGACAACTCAGGAAACAAACGCCTTCTTGTTCTTCTTCTTCTTCCCTCCATGTTGCTGTATTTTTTATCCGTCTTCATATTACAGATCGCTTTTTCTTTCCTCTTCTTTCTTACATTTTACCTCCAAATTCTTTCTTCTCGGTCGTCCTACATTTCTGCGTGCATTTCCCCGTCACTTATTAACGCTTTGGACATGTACCGCCTGCTTTCCCATTTAGTCCAGCAAGTGTGTCTGTTTTTTTTCCCCCTTGGCACTACAGCCCCAGTGGGCCTAGGCCTACCTCCATGAACTTCTCCGTTTCACTTCGGTTTTTCTAGATCTTACACATTCGGTAGGACTCCTTGGGCGGGTGATCAGCCCGTCGCAAGGCCTCTACCTGCACACAAACACAGAAAAACACACACACACAAACTAAACATCCATGTCCTGTGTGGGAAGTGTATCTGTTTTATTATTATTATTGGAGGGGGTGGGTTTCCCCATGCACTTAGACCAGTTATTGGTCCATTGTGCGTCCCACTTTAGTTTCTACTGTCGCCATACCCTACCGGTACTGGTGCGTGCTATCAGCCCCGTTCAGCCAACGAGGTCGGCCCTCGGTACCTGATATTTCCCCCATCTACCAGAGGCATTGGAAACTAATTGGGTGGGAAATGTGTTGCCTAATTTTGCTCAGAGGTCTCCTAGAGACACGAGGACCTTTTACATGCCGTTTGAACCCGCGTACCTTGAGTCATGAGGTGGGAACGTTACTCCTAGACTACGGAGGCCGCTTAAGTGTATCTGTTTAGTAGCGATTATTCCCCTGAACAGCAGCAACCGGTTCGTGAGAACTGAGGTTTTCACGGAGGTCTAAATTAAGAACAGAGGCTTACAGGATGTGACGAAATGCAGATTGGTAGAAGTTTACTGGCGATTCGGAGGAAGATACTGCCTCTTTCTTCAGGCAGAAATAGAGGCATGACGCTCATTCGAAATGTGAGTAAACATATTGTAGCGTGTAGAGTCGTTCATAGTCAACGGCTAGGTAAATACGTTTCCGCGACAATGGATATGCATACAAAAATAGATGTGTTGTTGAAAACGGTGTTTTCTATTCGGTCCGTACATATGGTATATAAGGAGGACAACTGAAACAATAATACGCAGTCGGAAGGGAGCCGCCGTTCAGAGTGGGCCTAAGCCCGGAAGCAGAAGAACAGCCATTGTTATAAGGTGTTACCAGGAAACGTATAGTGAAGGCACCGCAGGATGGAAAAGACTTAGCGTCATTCGTGAAGTATGCAAATAGCGATAGTGTTATTTATAGCTACGAGCTGTAAGTAGTCAATAAATACATTATCCAATCCAAAATCCTGCGAGAATCACTCATATACGCGACAATAATCATCATAACCGGTTCGTCTTTATAATGGAGACGCTCTAGTTTGCATTTGAAGCTCTCGCATCGGTGATTACGAAGAGTTCTATCATCTGGCGTCCGACGCCGTGTAATCCTGAAGGAGTTTACGGATGTTTCGGAGGAATGTACTGCTTCTATCATCAGCGTCAAAGAGTAATTCAAGCAACTTTCAAGCAGGAAAATCGGCTTACTCTTCGACCGTTAACATGTAAGCAGTACGAACCTTCGAAATTTCGGCACATTTCTACCGGACAACCCAGCGTCAAATTAAAATAAACTTTTCGAGACTCGTTTATTCTTCTTTGGAATGGGAATGAAAACTGAAACACTAATTCCTCATACAGCCTCATCGTCTGTCAGTTTGGAACAAATACACATTTCATACAGTGCACACCAGTTCTTACAAAGCAGTCTCCAGAGACCAAGCCAAGTGGGTGTGGGGAGGAAATGCCGAAACAGTCGATAATATCGAAGTCTACATTACCATCTAAGTCTTGAACCAGTAAGTACAATTTTTGATACCTTTGGCTCTGAACTTCGATCCCTGAGTTCACTGTGCGTGTACCGAGCCAATGTTAAGTAGTAGCCAACTTTCTCTGCTGTAGCTAATAAGCCAGTGCTTGTGGTTTCCCGACACAAATAGCCCAATTCAACTCACGTCCCCCCCCCCCCGATATAACTACACCCTTCACCAAAAGCCAGAACAGGTTTACTAACAATGACTTTCATATACAGGGTGTGCAATTTAAATCGCGCTATGAAAGGAATCATGCACTACAGTAAAAGGTAAATTCCACACTTAATTAAGCACTATGCAGTGAAGACACGGGAGATGTAGATATATAGCTCTGTCATTCTTTACCTCAGCACTAGATGGAGGTGAGTGAGCAGCTTCATGCTCCATTCGCTTCAACCCCAGAGAAAGAGCTCCCGTTATCCATTATACAAGAATCTAAGTGAGGCCCAGAACTGTTTTTGGACGCTGTGGAATAGAGAAAAAGTCTCCTGCCTCTGCTAGGAATTGAACCCAGGCCGTCAAGCTTGTAGCCTGTCGATATACCGACTGAGCCATCCCGGCTCCACTCATGCTTCTAGCAGCTGTAGAGAGTCCCGCATTTAATGGGTCCCATCTATAAGTCATCTTGAGCTACGGTGCAAAATTTAAAATCAGAAGCTTCTCTTCTCTCAACTTTCCTCCTGACACTTTTGTTGCTAGGCTCTTACTGCCGTCAGCGGTGCAGGAAATCTGCAGTTGCGAGCACAGCGTAATGACGGGCAGAACGTGTGTTCATTCCGAACTCTGCTTCGCATCCAAATCGTCTGGTCCTGCTCGTGAATAATGTAACAAATTTTGCCTTGACAAATAAATGTCGAAGAGGACATTAGCGTGCAAATATGGACACACTCCTGTAGTTTGTGTTGCGATTTAAATGGCACACCCTGTACAAGTTCGTTTGAGGAGGACGTTTGAACATAACACAGAATAAGTTGTCGATCACAGTGTCCGTAAGGTCTAAAGAGGCCCATACACTTACGAGTCTGGCTTGCGAGTCCGGCTCGGCGAGCTTGACTCGGGAGCCGGTCTCGGATTAATTTCACCACAAACGCATGAGCTGACTCCCAACTTTGCGACCCACACACGGACGACTTTGGCTCATTGGAACCCTAGCTGAGCCGGACTCTCGATCCAGACGCGTACATATATGGGCCCCTTAAGACACAATATATTTTTGCTCCCTCAAACACTGGGATCGTGGGTTCGAATCCTGCCTGAGGCATGGGTGTCTGCCTGAGTTTCTTTTGTACCTGTGTTTTCCTCTGTAGGCACATGTCTTGTGACTGGCTGATCCACCGTCCAAGGGGTCCTACCGACTATCTCTAGGATTCATAGTTTCAGATTAATACGAATGATAAGAGACAAGAGGGCGTAATTCTCGAAAGGAAAAAGAGAAAACAGATAAGGAAGAAGTGGGAGGAAGAAACAGGATTGAGAAAACTGTTAAATTCGAGAGCATTTCCAAGGTCAGATCGCTTTACCATTCCTTAATTTCTCCCTGTGCTCTTACTGGTTCCCTCTAGAGTCCTGCTTACAGACGATGGCCAATTTGGAAGCGGCTGTACCACTGTTTCCTTGAAGCCTGTATCAAACTCGGCTTTCTGCTGTTTTTTTCCTGCTCACTTTCTGCTGACTTCTTGCTTGACTTACTCTTCTACTATGATGATGGAGGTGATATGTTCTTCCGAAACGTCGATAGGTATCTACTGAGGTACATGGAGTTCAAACCCAGAACATATAACTTTTCTTTCAACTATATCAATATTTTCCGTGAGAAAGTGCAAGGCTGCTTGTGAGCTTAAGCCACGCGCTAACAAGGTTCAAATAAAATTCCGTCAGCTATCGACTTGAGTGAGGGGATCCGTTCTTGTGACCCGTAACCCGATTACAGACCAACTTCTCGCTCTTACAGCTTACAGCGGATTAACGTTAAGATCCAGCGCGTGGCACTTTGAATGCTCTGCGGTTCCGTTCGATAAATCGATAAGCCAACAAGTCGGTAGGTATCGATCACTTCTCGCGATCTATCGACTGCTAGAAACTTCCGTGACAAGGGTTAATTACGTCAGTTTCATAAGAGCCGGGGAACCCCTGAGGGGAAAGAAGTGAATTGCAAGAAGAAGAAACAAACAGCAAAGTAGGAAGATAGTAGGAAAGACGGAAATAATGGCGGAAGAAAGGGAGAAATAAAGAAAAAATTTAATGCGAAGTGGGTTTCTATCCTTACTGAATTTTATCACACAATTAAGCTTCTTTATTTAATGACTGTTTGTCAGACGTAAAAGCCATATAGAATCGAATAGCAGGATGACGAACGGTGGCACTATAAACGTGTCGAATGAAACCGCCGTTGCCTATTCCAATGTTACATCCAAGAATTTGCTTTCAGAGAAGATAAACATTACAAAGGACCTTAACAACTCTAGTCACTGGACCGAGAATCGAGCCCAGGACCTCGATACATTTATTACACTCTTACATTTCCTTATCCTCTCCTTGGCTCTACTAACTTCTAAGAACATTCGCACTCTTAACTCCATTTATTCATTTTGTGCTCTTGCAAATCATTCTCTACATGTTCAGTCGTTGAATATCAGCCAAGCAAAAAACCAGGAAGCAGAACGCTTTCCTTGCTTCTTCCTGATTTCTTACTTGGCTGACTCTTCGACCCTGATAATGGAGGCATGTAGAGCCACCGAAATATCTACCGGACCATACGGTGTCACTGCTGTGAGGAAACCCAGCACATCCCTAACGCAAATTTCACCGGAACTCTCCATAAAAACAATAGAGTTGTCCCGCAGCTGCGCTCCCATCTACTTTAAGCACTCTCCTGGCAGCTCCTGTCATCTGTCCCTGGGTTTCATTTCATCCCTTTGTCACTAATCCTACAGACGAGAAGAAACTGCTAGCTGGCAAACGCAGCAATGCAGCCATCATCACAGCGACACTCCACACCGGAGTGGCTCTGGCACAGTTTTCCGTAATTACAGATACAGGGGAAGAATTAATTATACAGGGTGATCCACTCGGAGAGGACCCTGAATTATTAATTACTAACCACGTAATAAATTACTCATAGATAAAAGCGTGATTTCAGCTTTACGCTCCGGCCGCTCTACTCCCCGGGAAACAGTTTTCGTAATCACTGGATACGAGGTTGGGTCGGGCACAGAACTGGTTGAATGCAGTGAAGAAGAGAACAATTTCATACTAATGTCGGGAATCGAACTCCGATCCCTCTGTCGTCCAACCTGCAGACTATTCCTTATACACGCTGTTAATTGATCTGCTCTTGCAAAATTTAGGAGCCTTAACCATTTAAACCAAAAAAAAAAAAACTATATATTTCCCGCTTAAACATACAGAAAAATCTGCTTTCTGCCCACAGAACGTATTTGTGAGATTCTTATGGTTGAATTTCAGTCTGAGAGCGGTTGAATAATTAGTCAACTGCAAATATATCTTCCATTGTTATCACTGTTTCCCTTTCTCTCTTACTTGCTCCTCTTTTCTACTCTTTGCTTAACTATTCCCGCATTATTGAAATATAACGGCGCCATATTGTAGAGTCCTATATTTTTAAATATCCAGTGTGATTATTTCTTTGATGATCGCCATGCGTTCACTACAGTTTCTATTTGATTGCCATGCCCGACAGTCGAAATTTAAATTTTTAAACATGGAGTTCAAACAGCCCTCCCTGGCATCTGTTATAATTGGCTTTAGTCTCCTAGGTAGAATGCACATACATTTTTAAACAGCCTGTAATTTTTATCCAGTGTCTACCAAGAGATGCTATTTTATTGTCACGGTCGATAAAGAGGACAGGCGTTTTTACCTTCTCATGCATGTAATATGAGAACTATTGTTATCGTGAAAAGAAACCAGTATCGAAGTTCTGATTTTGGCGTTTTCAACGCCCTTGCGTATGAAAACGTTTCTTTATGTAATGCTACATCTCTCTCTGTGTCGTATGCAGCGCTTCGTTAGTGTCTGAATGGTAGGACAGGTTTTGTTCGTATTCGGTGCTGAGGAGTTTATCCATCATACGTCGCTGCCTGAGGAATATAAACATTCCAACTCCATGGAGCCAAGTCCTCCAGCAAGCAACATTTGCTCAGCCGCTCAAGTAACTCTCAAATTGTTACGCAACACGAAGGTTTCTTACCGTGCTCACAAGAACCTCCCATTGTTCCCGATGCTGAGCCAGATGAAACCAGTCCATTGCTTCTCAACCTACTCCCCATTTACGTCTGGGTCTTTCCTGTGGTTCCTTTCCATCTTCTTTCGCTATCAAAATTCTGTATGCGTTTTTCTTTTTTTCCATATGTGCTATATAACCTGCCAATCTTATTTCTTACAGTAATTTCAAAATATTTGACCTTTGCTACATTTCCAGCGCTTCTAATTGCTATATTTATGTCACGAATATGATCATTCTAGTTTCAAAAATAGGGTTTCGGTCACGGGGACCTGCAAACACAAAATGGCGATTTTCTCTAAAACAGCTCAAAACTATTTCAATAATTTATAGAGATCGTCTCCAAAAAATGAAATCGAGAGGATCTAGCTTCAGGAAAATTACGGTGTGTCGTGCAGCAGCCGAAACGCGAAGTGTCGCTTTCCTTTTTCTTTTGACAAATGCTCCACCATTTTGGATTAAACTTAATCACTCACAGAACCAAAGAAACCAAAATAAAAAGATTGTGATATGTCGAAACGTATATGAGAAATATGTGCGTGCCGCGTCTTTGCAACGGTTTCTATATTGAACACTGTGTTCTTCCTAGATTTAGGCATCCGCGTACAAAACTACACGATGTCATCACCTTGAAAACCTCAAAACACAAATCCAACCCTACTCGACCCTTCCCCGAAGATGAAGGAAGCAAACTCCTCCGAGCCTTTAATATCAACATATACACATTAGTAACAACACAACTACAGCACTCTCGCAGCGTGGAGGAACCTACAGCCAAAGCTAACAAAAATGATGATAACTCTACAGCAACACCCTGATCTGCACAAACTGCACGCAAAGGCCGCGTCATAGCTCAAGCGGTTAGTCGCTGGCTTCCCACCGCGGCCGCCCTGGTTCGATCCCGATTCTGGTCAAGTGGGATTTGTCGTGGACAAAGTAGAGCTGGGGTAGGTTTTCTCCGAGTATTTCGGTTTCCCCTGCCCCAAATTCTCCTTCATCATAATCACCCGGGGCAGGCTACAATAAGCCAATCAGTGGCCGCCATGCCGAGTGGACCCAGCTGGTCTGTGTGCGTGCCACTGCTTTCCTTCAATACGTAAAATAGAATAAACAAGTGTTGTAATATTGACGGACGTTAAGTTGAAGAATTGCAACGGGATGCTGAAATACAGAATCATGAAAAGGAGTGGCAGATTATCGGAAGAAGGTAAAAGGCATCACCACCGTACAGATGGGGTTTTACTTCAGAACTGCTTAGATGAGTTGTTATATAGAGGGACCACGTGGGAAATATACGGGAGCTTTTCACACAAATAAAAAAAATAGGGAGCAGGGAGTGAGTGTGGGACCACATTGCCGGAGCCCTTTAAAGGGGAGGCTGCCGTCTCATCTGTACATTTGTTACGTCGCGTTAGGAAACCGACTCTGTAAGACTGGAGGCAATTTAATTCTGTCTTTACGGAAGTCGATACAGGAAAACTGTATGGGGGAACATCTGTCCCATATTCTTCTGCCCCTTCTCATGCCTATCTTTCGTGTCCTCTTCTTCTTCTTCTTCGCGCATTATATCATATTTCATTCTTTTCTCTTCATATATGTTATCTATGATCTCACATTTCCTTTTATTTTGTACCTCTTTTAATTTTCTGCAGTTTATCATTTCTCTTTTTAATCATTTTACTCTCTTTCCTTCTTTCCATAATTTTCTATATTCTCCTCCTTCGTCTTCTTACATTTATCCTCTTTCATTCTTTGTTTTTGTCTTTCTTCTTAATCATTTTTATCTTTTTCTACTTATTTCATTTCTGTCAGTCTGTTTCTATCCTATTCTTCCTTCTCCTGCTTCGTTCTTCCTTCTTTCTTTCTTTCTTCCTTCCTTCTCCTCCATTTATTCAATTTCTCATTTTTACACTCTCTTGCACCGCCTCTTTCTTTCCTTCTACTCCCTCCTTCATCTTACTGCACATCTCCTATTCCGTTTATCGTTTTTCTCTTTTCTTCAACTGCTCGTTTTATTTTCTCACCTTCTCCTTGTTCCCTCTACTCTTCTTATCACAGTCTTACTCTCCCTGCTTCATCTCTCCGCTCCTTGTCGCCTGCTGGTGGGACACTCCTTCGATGCTTGGCCTCGGCATTACACAGCGCAGCTGCCACATCCGACTGCGAAACAGATCAGTATAATCTGTCCCTTTCAGGACGTGGAAACTACCAGCGTTTTTATTAATACGTTTAATCAACGTTTCCTACGCCGGCTTCTCACCGGGTAGCCTTGGGTTCAGTCCCAGGTAACCTCATTTAATATTTGTGGTGGACGAAGGGGCAGAGAAGCAGACTCATCTCCGGGTTTCTTCGGGTTTCTCCTTCAAACCAATATTTCACCATTGCTCTATACTCATTCAACACACAAAATTACATGACATTGTGCACACGATAGGCCTGTTTGTGGATGCTATCTAAATTCCCACGTTCCACTGCATGTTTCACGAGCAGCCCCCCACCCCCCAAATATTAACATTAATATTTCGCCCTAATGTTTTTTTTTCAATCGCTCTTGAAGCCCATTCAGGGCCCAGGCCTCTTATTCAGTTCCGTAATCATTTTTCACAGACGTTAGGACTCCTTGGACGTGTGATTAGTCCGTCGCATGGCCGCTACCTAAACACTGTGCAACACAAACACAGAAAAAACGCATACACGCACCAAACATCCACGCTCTGAGTGGGATTCGAACTCACGATCCCAGAGTCCGAGAGAGCGAAGACAGTTCGTGCATTAGACCGCGCGGCTACTATGACCGGCTAGCCCTAATGTTGCCCTCCCAATATTACATAAAAATTTCACCATAATTCAGCACATCCAACGCTGATATCAAAATTAATTCCTATAATATGCAGTAAATTGTCTGTTCAACTTTTCTCCTATCCTCTTAACAAGGTTCACAGTCTAATCCTTTACCTTCTTCGCTTCCCAACGCTTTACCTTCTCTCAAAAGTACCTCTACCAGAAGGACGAGCGAGCACTGCCTGGGAACCTCCAATACCAGAATATTTTTTGTCCCCTTAATTGCAGTCTCTCTCCCCACTCTCGCTCTTCAAAATGTCGAATTATGGCACCGTGTAGATGTGTATTACGTGTTCCACTGAATCGGTGACCAAAGAACAGTGAAGCCCAAATTGTGGCGTTGGCTGCACTGCAGTAGGATTATTACAAATGGAGCCAATCAATCGAGCCTGACCTCAGAGAAGTGGAGCAGATCTGTTACCTTCCTTCCCTGCATGCTGTAGTCGATGTTTAAACGATCGATATCTCGATCGAAATGTCGCTTCACTTCATGTCACTGAAGAAACAAACTGGAAGGAACAATAAACCAATCGAAGGCAAATTAGTGAATGTGCAGGTTTCGGCTACGACCAGCTTTTGTGCAAACACCGCTCAGTGCAGAGAGAGAGAGAGAAATCTGGACAACGCATGTAGCACGCATGTTGGAAAAGGGAAATACATGAAACGACTTTATCTGTGAACATCCAAGACTTCTTCAGAGAACCTGAAGTAGATGGAAGGCTGATAATCAAACGCATTTCAGAGAACCAATACATGGAAGTGGGACCAGCAGTCAAGTTGCAAGTTTGCATAGCGTTACATGCTGTGCTTTTATTCTGTAGGTCTTCATTTCGAGCCTCGGCCGCAACACCGGCTTTCCAAGACTGAGGTATTTTTTCTCCTTTTCTTCTGTCCCTCCAGGCGAATGCTGGGATAGTATCTCGACTAAGCCAAGGCCATTTCATTGCAAACCCTCGATCTTTCACCAGCGTGATGCGACCCTACATACTGCAGCTGCTGACAACTTTGAAGAACAAATCACAAGAAAAGATAAAATTAAATAGCTTTTGTGAACTCTGTAATGAGCTTTAGGGTTCCACAAACGGCGGAGAATTTTCAGAGCAGCTAAGGAACTGCCAGCTTTTTTCCACCCTGCAGTAAATTCAAACGTCTTTTTATAGGACTTGTCGGAGCCGGCATAGCTCAGTCGGTATAGCGACTTCCAAGGGCTGTATGACCGACTGGTCGGAGTTCGAGTCCCGGTAGGGTAAAGAAATTTTCTCTTCTCCATGGAGTCGAGACCGGCTCTGGGGTCCACTCAGCGTGTTATTCAATGGATAGCGGGAGTTCTTTCCCCGGGGGCTGATCACTGGCCTCGAGCTACTACCGAGGTCAAGAAAATGTCGAGCTATACATCGCCACTGCCTTGACGTTCTCATAGCGTAGAGTCTAATTAGTTAAGCACAGGAACCGTTTTACCAGCTTTACCACGTGGTCCAGACTGGTTCTGGGGCCCACACAGCCTCCTTTTCAATGGGTACCGGGGGTCCTTTCCTAGTGGGTAAAGCAGCCGTGGAGTGAAGCTGATCACTCACCTCCAGCTAGTGCCGAGATAAAGAAAATGTGGATCTACACACACGCCTCCATACGCCTTCGTGACGTAGTGCTTAAAAAGCCAAGCACAGGAACAACTTTAACTTGTCATCTAGTACCTACGCTTCAAGGAGCTAAAACATAACGTAATTTGAAGCTTCGAGGATGGATGTAGGAACATTTGGATGTTGTCGTGTCTCCTGCAATTGCTCTTGCCTGGGTATCGCTATGAAAATCCCCGACAGGAGCGCTGTTTAAACACACGCGGAAAGAATTCTAATCCTCGCATGAAACCCTGTGGCTCTGTTATGTTTACGAGCGAGTCAATGACGTCATAAAACGGCTGCCGGCTGGAGATGACGTAGGGTGTGCGCGGAAACATATGGAGTTGCTAAGTGATGAATACACCTTGCGGTTTGGATGTGTTGCTGCCTCCTGACTGCCCGCCTCTTCTGGAAGCGAGGGTTGACGTCGCAGAACTTGTTAACTAACGGACTGTGATAAAGTAAAAGCAAAGCTTCTCCTATGCTTAACTAAGTACTACACCAATAACGCTCATGGGGAGTGGAATTATGCGACTACATTAATGTATTCTTAATGTCAACAAAAAACAGAGTGGTCAGTATCATGGCCCGGTTGCTTTATCCCAGGGAAAAGTTCGACCGGCATCTACTGTACAGACGGCTGTGTGAACCCTACAAATGGACTCGAAGCTACGAAGAAGAGAGAACCCTCTTGCCTCTTCCACGAATAGAACCCCGATTCCTTGGCCGTCCAGTCTGTAATTCGTCGAAGCTAAATATATACTGGTTACGGTAGCCGAACGGTCTAAGGCATGTACTGTCGTCGCTCGCTCTGAAGCCGGGATCGTGGGTTCGAATCTCACACAAGGCATGGATGTTTGGCATGTGTGTGTTTATTTTGGGTTTGTGTTGTCCTGTGTTTAGGTAGAGGCCTTACGACGAGCTGATCACCCGTCCAAGGAGCCCTACCGCCTGTAAAAATGATCATGAAACTGAAAATCAGAGACAAGGGTCAAAAGGGGTTGTAGAGCCAGTGAAATATATATATGACTTATTAACTGACTCGGAAGGAAGGGCACGCGGTAGCGTAGTAGGCTGAGGCACTATGCTACAAGCCGGAAGGTCGCGATCTCCGTTCCCGATTATTTCACTGGATTTTTCAATTGACTTAATCCTTCCAGCCGCGCTATGGCCCTGGGGTCGACTCAGTCTGTAACAGAAATGAGTACCAGGAATCTTCCTGGGGATAAAGAACTGCCACCGCGTAAGGCTGACCTCCCCGCCATCTGTGAGCCGACTGTCTAGAATATATGGGAGCCTCGACGTCTCACAACCCTATGGGCCTCCACGTCCTATGACAGGGATAGCTTTGTTTTTACTTACTTATTAACTGACACATTAACAAACCAATTAACTGAATGAATACATAAATGATTTGAAGAATGTTATCTTCTGGGATGTGACGCTGTATAGTTTGGTAGAAGTTCATCTACGATTCGGAGGGACGTATTACATCCATTTTCAGAACCTAAGAGTAAGTCGCTCGTCATTGATCCTCCGAAACATCGGCAAAATTTTACCACATTATACAGCGTCATATCGCAGAGAACCACTACCTGCCGCAATACTGTGGCGAGAGATGGCATTCACGATGCATATCATATGTTTCAGCTTATTAAGAAATACTTCCGAAGTACTGTGCTGATCTCTTTCCGGCCACATACGAGGTCTGACAATAAAGTTCGCGAACTCAACCGCGTGCTTGCCGTGGCAGCAGGGGACAGAAACCTCAGTATGGGTTGATGACTTTGGCATATCAGCTTTTCACAGCTGTTGTTGTTGTTGATCTATGTCAGTCTCTTTCTGAGAGGCGTCTATTATAGTCTGAGTGTTTTTTGGTGTCTTGCATCGCAATGCACCTGTTCACACGGCAGTCTCTCAGGGAATTTTCAGCTAGTAAACAAATAACTGTGCTGGAACACCCTCCCTATTCACCGGATCTAGCCCCCAGTGACTTTTTATATTCCCGAAGATAAAGTAAATATTGACAGGAAGGCATTTTGATGACACTGATGACATTAGGAGTAATACGACAGCTCTGAAGGCCATTCCACAAAACAAGTTCCAAAATTATTTTGAAGGGTGGATCAGGCGCTGATATCGGTGCATAGCTTCCGGAAGGGGGTACTTTGAAGGCGACCACAGTGATATCCAGCAATGAAGTATGTAGAACTTTTACCACAAAGAGTTCGCGAACTTTATTGTCAGATTACGTATAACATTTGCAACACACAATCGCGCTCTTCCGTTAAACGTTTAACCACCCCTGGTTTAGGCAAGCAATGAATGAGTTATGGTGTGACAGAACCAAGATTACATTAGCGTGTCACAGATCCTCCGGGTATCGAACCGGGTCCACTTCGTGGAAGAGCCCGACAGGAGTGTGAGAGCCCGGTGTGATTGGACGGGACTTTACTGCCCACGCAGAGACATCGCGACAAACTCCGCCTTCCATGTCACGTGAAGTCCGCACAATAGGTATCACAGCCGGCAGATCCAGATACCCGACGGGACATTTTATTTTCACGGTGGGAGATTTACATCGCTTCAGATAACACACAATCCGCTGTACCATTTCGATGCCTGCCCACTGAAGTCAGCTTCAGAAGTTGAGGATTTTGGCACTAAAACCAGACGCGCACAAAACATGTGAAATTTGACCTTACTAGGTCTAACGGAGATGAGATTGGTTGGGCATGTATTGCTCACAGGAGAGATGCGATGACAAGGTTTTGGTCTGAAGACCTGAAGACATCACTTGGACGACTATTCTGCTACCATATATTAATACTGTCACGTGTCCGGTGTTCCGTCACTAATGATAACGGGTTGTGGATTGGTTGATTGGGTTTATTGCCAACCAATTATAACAGCTCACAAACAATGACTTTCTAACACTCGCTCCTTTCCTTACTGGACCACGAGCGTCTTCTCTTCTGCGTGACTGACTGGGTTCTGATTTACGAATCGGTCACTTCTTCAGCTTCCGGTGTCCGCCGGTTAACACTCCACAGCTGAACACCGACCTCTCATACAAACACCGAATGATTGAACTCTCTGAGTTTTTCACAAGTGAATCCTTGAACTCTATTACAAATGATGATTCACGAATGCTCTCTCTTCTATAACTCGGGGACAACCGAAGAGAAATCACCACCTACAACATTTCGTCTGTTATCTGTTTCATCGCTGTTGCGAGAAGTGTGCCAATCTCGTGGCAACGCTTTAATTTCTACAAGCGTATCTGTTGCTACGAAACGAGCTTCTAGAGAGCCGTTGTCTGGCAGTGGACTATTGCGCCACGATGTCACTAAGGACAACATTATAGCTTTCCACTGTATCACACTTCCTAATTAAACGTGTGCATTGCGTTCGGGAAACGCTGGATAGATCAGCCAGCAATATATAAATCTGCAGTTCGTACCTCACAGGAAACACCACGTCTCCGCTACAAAGCCCAACCGGTTAATGCTGTTTGGGAAAACAGTCGCTGTTTACCGTGAGAACCATAAGAAACACATACTGTGGATATACAGTATGCAGTATACTCTGGGCAAACTGCGGAATATTTTAAATGCTAAAGCATTTGGTAAACATGTTTACCATGTGCTTTACAGGTTTACATAACTACACAGTGTCGAACTGAACTGTGAGAGTTAGCGGTAATTATCTCGTGTACAACATCTCGCTCAACAACACTTTTCTTTTTACACAGTCAACAGGTTATTTCTTTTTAGAGCAGGCGTGGATTTCCAAGTTTCCAATTTTAGTTTCGACTTTCCCCACCCCCTCCAAAATAGAGACTCTTTCTCTCTCTCTCTCTCCTCTTCACAGACGGTAAATTCTACAAAATTTTATACTCATTTTTAAGGGCTGAAAGTCAGTCTGTAATACGTAACTTCCCTTGCAGCTGACAGTCTATTTCCTGTTGTAATACTCACTGAAAGAACTCATAAATCACCTGGGTAAGGGTCTCACCATCGAAAAATCAGCTCCCTGTATTACCTCTTCCACAGCTCATTCTCTTCATGCTATTTCACCGAGAAAAACAGTCCCATTGCCTGTCCAGTACATCTCTTCGGCTACGTCATACATCCAACAAGACACCTCAACGAAAGTAAGTCCTGTGTGTGCAAAGAGATAACCGGTATGGTGATTTTGGAGATTTTGGTTACCACCGTATTTAGAAAATAAAAAATAATATTGTATCTCCAAGTTGCAGACTTCTTCCTGAGAAGCTGAAAGTCGCTCAGCTAGTGAAAATAGTCTGTTAATACAATTTCCGTTTATCCAAAAACATGCCAGGAACCAGTACAGCAGAAGAGGAAAATGAACTCAACGCTCTAAAGTCGAGTGGTTATTACAGTATGTACCACTTGCTTTAACATACTAAAACTCTCCAGTCTGCCCACAGGGTGTATCTGTGTATTCCGTATGGTTCTCACAATAAACAGCGACTGTTTCCCTAAACAGCCGATTGGGCTTTGTAGCGGAGACGTAATGTGTTTCCTGTGAGGTACGGACTGAACTCCGCATTCTGCCCACACAGTGTATTTATGTGTTCCTATGGTTCTCACAATAAACAGCGACTGTTTCCCCCAAACAGCATTAACCGGTTCGACTCTATAGTAGAGACGTAATGTGTTTCCTGTGAGGTACGGACTGAACTCTGCATTCTGCCCACAGAATGTATCTGTGTATTCCGTACTGTTCTCACAATAAACAGCGACTGTTTCCCTAAACAGCATTAACCGGTTCGGCTCTATAGTAGAGACGTAATGTGTTTCCTATGAGGTACGGACTGAGCTCCGCATTCTTCCCACACAGTGTATTTATGTGTTCCGTATGGTTTTTACAGTAAACAGCGACTGTTTCCCTAAACAGCATTAACCGGTTCGGCTCTATAGTAGAGACGTAATGTGTTTCCTATGAGGTACGGACTGAGCTCCGCATTCTTCCCACACAGTGTATTTATGTGTTCCGTATGGTTTTTACAGTAAACAGCGACTGTTTCCCTAACAGCATTAACCGGTTGGGCTTTATAACGGAGACGTAATGTGTTTCCTATGAGGTACGGACGGGGTTTTAATGTTTTATTTAAAATATATTCAGTCTTAAAAGAGTTGAAAAGACAAAATCACAATGAATTCGCAATGCTTCTGGTTTTATATTAGTCGATACACACTGTATATCCCATTACAGGCAGGTTGCTACATGAGTATTCAGCTTTACACAGGTTTTACTGTGGGCATACGTATGTGAGGGGACACCATGTATAAAAAGGATCTTACTAAAAACTTGAGATTATAATCCTCTGGAACCCCAACAAGAACCACGCAAGTGATCATCTGCTATAACACAGGTTACATACAATATTCAAGCGGCATATATATTCGGTATACAAAACAGGTACCGTAAACAACGCCTTACTCTCATCCATCCCTTTAAGTTTATGCTGGATCCTGTCTCTAACAGTCGCCCGAAGGCACAGCCTCCCTCATGTTTCCGCCATGTTTACACAGAATGAGGAAAAAAACGAGCGATGTGTCCGTTACCTACTGCGATGTCTTGTTAGCATTCACCTCCAAGTCTAGTAGCAAGTTCACAGAAAGCGCTCAACCACGCTTCGTTTGCCAATATTCAACGGAACATCTTAAAATCACTTTGCAATCCTCCCCAACGCAAGAACGATAAAAATACCAGGGCCATTTCCTGTTCGACTTGAACGTTATAAGCCTGAAAATCATCTAATATTAAAATAAAATAGTTCCTACCTCACAGGAAACACAGCGTCTCCATAGCAACGAGCAACCGGTCGATGCTCTTTGCTGGCGTAATCGCTGCTTATTCCAAGATTCATGAGAATCTCTGTGTGGGCATAGGACGGATCTATTCGAAAATTCTTTCTTCTGTTATTGTTGACGATGTCAGAATTTCAAGCTGCTATCCATTGGCAAGATGTTTCATGGAAGTTGGAATGATTTGAAAGGGGCAAACAGTTGCGTGATATAGGTTAGGCCTCTTGGAAAGACTGAGTAGAACCACTAAATGCCTCAGTCTAGATAGGCGGTGTCAGGGGCGAGATTCGAAACAAGCGCCTCAAGAACACAATGTTAGACCAACCTGCATCTCAAGAAGGACTCTATTGCATAGCGTTATTTGGTTAAACCAGCCCCAGATGATAGGTGAGGGTGATTGTGGAGCAATTGGTGGAATGAAGATTGGCAGGGGAAACCGAAGTACTCGGAGATAACCTGCCCCAGCGCCACTTTGCCCACCACAAATCCCACTTGACCAGACCCGGGATCGAACCCCGGCCGCCGCGATGGGAAGCCAGCGACTAACCGCTTGAGCCATGGCGCGGCCCTTAGTTAGCCAGTTAGTTACATAGTTACTTCGTTGTTTACTAAGTTACTTAGGTTACAGCTCGTTACTTAGCCCGTTCGTTCATTAGTCATATCTACACAAAGTTAAACTGGACGGTACACCGCCCTCGTTAGTCACTAAGTGGCTGGATGTGCAATTATGACTAACGGTTAATATAAACCGGTACATATCAAACTGACCTCATCATGCAGTATAAACATAAAGGTAAAAATATCCATGTAACAGGCCGTGGAGACGTAGAGGCTCCCACATCTTCCACAAAATCGACTCACAGAAAGCGGTGAGGTTGTCAGCCTTACGCTCCGGCTGTCCTTTATCCCCAGGAGGATTCCTGGCACTCATTTCTGTTAGAGGCTAAGCTGACCCTAGGGCCATATTGCGGCTGCAACGATTAGGTCAATTGAAAAATTAAATAACGTCGTCGGGGATTGAACCCGCGACCTTCCGGCTTCTAGCAGAGTGCCTCAAACAGTTTGGTATAGAGTGCGAACAGAATTAAGCTATCTTCCTTTGTGTAACGTACAAGAAATAAAATAGTAACACCCGACGAATATCCAAAGAGAAATCTCATTTGTTCTGTCAGTTTTCGTACTGTAAACTTCCTCTGCTTTCTCCGAATTCCTTTCCACTCCTACAAGTCATCGAATGATATATCAAAGCCGACTCTTAACGCCATTTCCCACCAATATTACACAGAAATATTCCATCGTAAACTGTCTCCTTCATATAATAAACATTTCACACACCCACAACGAAACATTAATGCACACAAAATAGACACGATACAGTGAAACAAAAACAAAAAATACTGGCTCTTTCATAGCCCACTACATAACGTGCTAACGTTCGAGAGTTAGTTGCTATGGTAACCCGAAACTGCGTAATGACAATGACAAATCTGACTTTTACACAACTTTCTTACATGCAAATTGTATGAAATATAACTGAAGGAAAGTATCCATGACACAAATCTGAACAGTGCTGCTCCCTACCTGCTGCTGGAGAAAGCTTTGTCACAACACCCCATCGCTGCTTCCACTGGAAACAAAAGAAAAGAACATAAGTTTCAGATGCATCAGTATGTCATATCAATACGCTGTACCATAATTGAATGAAGAAAGTTATTCTACTTTTAGCATTCCTCTACCTTGAAGCTGGAAACACTGGATTTCTCCGAAACGTTATTAAATATCTACCAGACTTGCAGGTTTATATATCCCTGAATACAGTAACAGTGGCTGTTGATGCGTTGAACTTTCTAAAGTTGACACTTGTAAATGATTATTATGAGAGTGGGTTTAATTGGCTCTTCTGTAGGACAGATACGTGGATCGCGTGCTTGTTACTGCACTCCACTTCAAGAAACAGACGGGTAGCGTGCCTATACGGCTCAGAGCACGGCCCATCACAAACTTTGCATATTTCATTCAATCTTCGAAAGAAATTCTACGTCGGGCATGGAGCAACGTTCACTTTCGCCTCTTTCAAACACAGTACCTCACGCCCTTGCATTAGAGAAGGAACGTGTTCCTGACACAGGCATTCCCCTGGGGAGAGTTCGGAAAACGAAATTTCGTAATGTGAATCTCTGTTTCCCACAGGCACCCGGTAGCGTAGTGGTTGAGGTGCTACGCTACAAGCTGGAAGGTCGCGGGTTCAAATCTCGATGAGGTCATTGGATTTTTTCAGTTGACCTAATCCTTCCAGCCACACTAGGCCCTGGGGTTTACTCAGCCTCTAACAGGAATGAGTACCAGGAATTAATTAAATAATTTTCCTGGGGAGTAAAGCGCGGCCGGCGAGTAAGGCTAACAACCTTACCGCCATCTGTGAGCCGATTGTCTAGATAGTGTGGGAGCCTCAACGTCTCACAACCCTATGGGCCTTCACGGCCTGTTACAGAGATAGCTTCACTTTTTTTTTCTGTACTTTTACAATGTTATAGTTGGAAGTGACATTACCGAAGAATTGAGAGATAATAAATAAGCAGAAATTATCAATTGTATTATGTGAAGCGAAACATATACAGTTCAGTTGCGGGATATTAGCCGGAGAGGAAGGACCTGAGCGCAGGAAGCTGAAGAATCTCCACTGTTATCATCCGTCACCAGGAAACGACTGTTAAAAACAACATTGACTTGAAAAGACTTAAGAGTTTACAGCAGTGATTCTTAAAGCGGTGGCGCTGTAATTACATGTAGTTCCGAGTGGTTTGTGTAAGTGGACAATTAATCCATTCACCAGTCCAAACCCCGTCTTTAGTCACACACCCCTAAATCGTGACACTACGTTTCCGTTTATTCCTATGCTGTAAGTACTGACGTGTTTCTACGGAAACTTCATCCACTCACATTTTTAATAAAAGGAGTTTAGATTTGAAATTCTCAAAACAGTAACCATGGCTATCTTCTGGAATGTGACATCGGGTATACACGTAGAAATTCATCGACGTTTCGGAGAAATATATATCACTGAACCTGAAAAGAGAGGCAGTATCTACCTCCGAAACACAGGTGAACTTGTACCGGAATACACGCTGCTAGATCCCAGAATACAATACAGTAATCTGTTTCAAAATAAATTAATTTAAATAAATTATTTTTTTCTATAGAGACAGCTGCAATTGGCTCCCTTAGATAGAAACATGGATGACGTCACGGCAGATATTACGCTACCTCTGGTTACATGCCTTACACCTGAGCTAAAACCATTCACCATTAACGTCAAGCTCCAAATCGCTGTTGTGGAATCTGACGATCCAATATGGATCAGCTAGTCACTGCAAATAAAAATACAAAAAAAAAAAATGTTCTTGCACAGAGATTATTAATATATTCCTCAGTCACTATACTTGCCACTTGGCTAACTGAATGTTTCCTTCCGCAACAGTGACGAAGCAGATGGTAAGTACGCATGCGCAGTCCTCTTCCGTCCTCACTCGTCGTGAGGTTTTATAACGGTTATCATTCTTCTACAACTCTTCTAGAATATTCTAACGCGTATAGCTAGGCAATGGCGCTATAAAAATCTCCTCGGGTAAGCGCACTCAACAATAGGAAGAACGTTTATAGCTAGTTGCTAGGTAACAGTCAGCGCGCCAATGAACTGGCGAGATAGTCATCACGTGACTGGATTTCTATGGGATCCGTGCCGCAACCATTGTTATGCAATGGTTCAGTAAACATGTTTCAACAATAGGAGCTGTGCTTTCTGCGTGGTCAGTGCGGAGGTTACATAACGACAGTTGCAAATTAAACAGATTTCAATTTTTAAGTGAGGCTGACAAAATGGAGAGTCCAGGAGGGTTCAGCAGTTGAGAATACAAGGACGAGAATGGAGAGTGTGATTTTTAGATTTTAATTATGTGTAATAGACCGCCTCTGTGGTCTAGCGGTCTGCGTTCCTGGCTACAGATCCAGAGGTCCGGGTTCGATTCCCGGTGCTACCAGATATTTTTCTGAAAATAGTGTGGGTCTGGAACGGGGTCCACTCAGCCTAGTGATGATAATTGAGGAGCTATTACAAAGAAATAGCAGCTCCGGTATAGAAAACCGAAATTAACGGCCGTGGGGATTCGTTGCGCTGACCATGCGACACCCTCTATCCGCTAAAGTTTGCACTAACTTCGCCGACAAGCGGCGGTCGCTCGGTCGGTATAGTTCGCTTGCGGACTAAAATCACGGAGTTTGTTTTGTAATTATGTGTAATATTTGGAGTGTTTGACTCAGTGAGACTGTGCTAGTTTCTGTGTTGGGATCCGTTGCCAGGAGACGACTAGTGAAGATGTTGAATCCTAATGCGTGTGCAACAGAGAAATGGAAATTGGGTACGTGTTAAATCAGCGCTCTGTATTTCTTGTATTTAAGAGTGATTAAGAGAGGCTGTAACCAAAGTGGCAATAAACCCAATCATCCGAACTACAAGCCGCCATTTTCGTCGCGAGTACCCCACCTAGACGTGGCAATACCAATATTCACTAAACAATACTGCTCTCTGGAGGAAATATTTCGAACTAAAGCCGTATTGCAACAGAAGATGTCATAAAAATTAAAGAGGTGCCTTCTTTTCACATTTATACCTAAATAAAATGCAACGCCGGTAAGAAGTCGCCCGTCTCTTCTATCAATTTACAATTTCTAATGCTAAAGTGACCCTTATACAACAGATGTGAAAGACACGAGAAAGTTTGTTGGATGAATGTTGTACTCTTTACTATTAACCTCTTTCTGGAGCACTTGAACTTCCAAGAAACACAAACGGGAAGGCTTGAACGTGCTCAGTATATCTCCCATGAGCATTATATCGACAGATTTAATGGCCCTATTAAATTAAGAAAAAGAATATACATATTGCCCCTCGTTATGATTTATTTCCATTCACCATTAAAGCTCACATGAGGCAGAAATTGCTCCATTAAAATCATTTCTTTTCTGTTTCCGTGAGAAATCAAGTTTACCTGGTCACAAAACCGTGAGTAAGGTGGACAAAGGCCGCACTATAGCTGAAGTGGTTAGTTGCTGGCTTCCCACCGCGGTGGCCCGGGTTCGATCCCGGGTCTGGTCAAGTAGGATTTGTGGTTGACAAAGTGGTGCTGGGGCAGGTTTTCTCCGAGTACTTCGGTCTCCCTCTGCCAATCTTCATTCCACCAAATTCTCCATCATCTTAATCACCCGGGGCAGGCTACAATAGGCCAATCAGTGGCCGCCGTGCCGAGTGGACCCAGCTGGACTCCACCCCCCACATAGTGAATGTTACCACCTGCTTCTTCCAAGTAGGCATATCCAAACGGGTTGNGCTCTAGTGATCGGGGGTGCTGTTTTAAATTTTCGCTGGCTTCCCACTGTGGCGGCCCGGGTTCGATCCTGGGTCTGGTCAAGTGGGATTTGTGGTGGACAAAGTGGAGCTATGGCAGGTTTCCTCCAAGTACTTCGTTTTCCCTTGCCAATCTTCATTCCACCAATTGCTCCACAATCACCCTCACCTATCATCTGGTGCTCTTACAATAGGCCAAATTGGCCGCAGTACAAGGGACTTAGTCCCACCCCACTAGTAATAACAACAAGCCAAGCAAGAAATCAGCCTGAAGGAAGCACCAAGAAGATTCAGCCGCTAGTGGAAAAACTAGTCCAGGCGTGTGTCTGAAAAAAATCTGAAGACCCAAGAGGAACAAGAAGACTATCATTTTCCTCCTGCGTTCCTCTATCTCTGTCCGTCACAAGTAACGTCCGTTCCTGGACCAAAGCTAGGCATTCTTCTCGTTGCCTCTGGTTTTTCTTTCTGGACTCGGGTCAAATTCTGCATCCGAACAAAATGTTCCATACGCAGCTAGATCTGCTTCTTTGGCTTACTCTTCTACCCTGAAGATGGAGGCAGTATATTCCTGTCACACGTCGGTGAACTTCTACAGAGCTACAAAATTCAAAATAAGAAGGCAGTACTCCTCTTGCTCATTAGAGTTGTGGCCTACAGTACTGTGGCATGTAGACCAGTTCCTAGGCAACGACCGGGAAAGAAACAACTACACAACAGCCGTTACTAAGTAATGGCTTCACAATCAAGAAAGTTTCCATGGAAACAAGAGGATGCAACAAAATGGGAAGGGTGTTTTCTACGCGCTCCGTGTCGAGATGTTAGAAGCAGGACCAGTTAGCGAGGAGTTGGTTGAGTTGGTTGGCGTTTAGTGAGACAGTGGACTGCAGGTGTTCAGTCCTTGTGAGCTTTTGTTGTGAGAAGCTGGTAGCTGAAGCACGGGGACAGTTCGGGAACCCAAGGAAAGGGAACATCCGTCGTCGAGAGCAGCTACCAAGCAACGGCAGTGAAGACGTGACTGTGGAGACTACTGTGTGTGTGTTTGTAACAGTGAACTGTAAAGTGTAGTCACGCTCTGTGTGTTAAAGAGTCCGGCAAATCCGATTATCAATTCGAAACCCACCTATAGTCAGACTTCCAAAATCACGCGACAATACATTTACACACTTCGGCCATTCAAGGCTTCTACGCGAAGAAATACATTGTCAGAGGAACAGAAGGCCGATAAGGGAGGACTACGTACCCTGGTCAGCGCGTGGCTTTCCTATGACAGTAAATCGAGATTGTCCCATTTCGATGGTTCTAGAAACTGTAGAAGACCGAGGTTGCCCGAGAACCGTTGAGAACGTCTCGAATGGCTGTGACTATAACCAGTAGTTGAAAAATGTCTGCAGATTCTCAGACTAAACTAAAAGGCAGCGGAGTATGGGGGTGTGTAGAGACGTGACACGGAGAGTGTGAGTACCGAAAAGTTGGTTCAATGCACTGTAGATAGAAGACGCAAGAATACACCAATGTTCAGGCCTTACGGTGAAATAGTAGTGAACATAGACAAACTGACATCAAGATCATACGAGGGAGAGTCAGTAAATATGTCACAAATGAAAGTTAAACAGCTGTAATGCATGTAATAGGTTTCCTATTTGTATCACTAGGTAGCAGCAAAGTCTAGCTTCATGACAGTATAAGCAGCAGAAGCGCATGCGCATGTTCAGAGGCTAGTTTCATTAGTCAAAATGGCGACCGTGTTTGAGGAGTGTACTATAGAAAAGTAACGTTATCTTGTGCGTTTTCTGTGGGCAAAAGGGTTCAGTGCAAAGAATATTCATAAAAAAAATATTTCCTGTTTACGGTAGGAAGTGTTTGTCGCGTAAAGCGTTTCACAGCTGAGTGGCAAACGTTTCCCTGATGAAGAAAAGGTTGAAACGGAGGTGCGGAAGTGGCTGAGACAATAGAAAAAAAAGACTTCTATGCTGCAGGTCTCGAGGCATTAGTAAAGTGATGGGACAATGTTATGTATGTTAGTGGAGGTATGTCGAGAAATAAAGCGCTTTTTTCAGGGTCGAATATCATATGTTCTACGTTTTATATCCATTTATGACCTATTTACTGACTCTTCGTAATATACGTGACCACTGACAGTGACACACTTTTGCAAACAGCGATAAGAGTTACAATATTAACTCTACAAAAAACCACCCGCTTTAAAATTATTAAATTCCCAATTTTAAACACAGTGTAATTATGCGATTATTTTTCGATCGTTAATTCCTATTTATTTGCCGAGGCCTCGCAGCGTCGGACGGATGAGAGGAGAATAATGAATTGGAAAGGTCTTGAAAGAAAGAGATCAGGGAATAATATAACTTTCCTGAGAGGAATGAATAGAAAATGAAGACCCTGAAGAGAATCGCTATCCCGCCCGAGATTCGAAACGAATACCTCCGGAACAAAAGTCTACACTTCATATGTTTCATGTTGTCACGTGTTTGAAGTAAGTGTGGACGGGGTTTGAATTGGTGATTGGATTTATTGACTACTTACAGATCATTGCTACAAATAACTAAAGAGCTATCGCTAATTCACACAATTTTACAGTTCACTACAGCACGACCTAAGTTTTTTCAGTCTGTTGAGTCTTCACCAGTCGTTGCCTGATAACGGCTTCTAACGGTGGACGCTCCGTTACTCTCGGTTTCCGAACTATCCCCGTGCCTCAGCTACCGACTTCTAACAGCAACAGCTCACAATGATTGAATTGCAGCAGTCTTCTGACTGACTGCTCACAAACCAACTCACTTCACTCCACTGTACTCACTAATTCACTAATTGTCCTGGTCATAACATCTCAGCACGGTCCTCAGAGATAACACCGTTCCTCTGTTACAGTTCGGTTGTTGTTTATTCGGAATCCGTTGCTTAGCGACGGGCGTAGTTTATAGAGTCATTAATTAGCAACGGGTCTACATGCTACAATATGCTTCACACAATAAACAGATATTATTTCCCTAAGAAGTATTAACGGTTTGGTGTTTGTTTTGGATACCCAGTGTTTCCTGTGAGGTAGGAACTCAGTTTATAAATATGCAGATGAGATTCAGACTTCACAGAATAAAAGAATTATTCCTATACATTAAGGGTTCAAATATGAGAATATGAGCCTATTTACGTGTTACATTTTCATTTATATGTGTATATTTGTAATTAATACCCTAGGATTGCACTCTATAGATTTAAAACTTGGTTAAGTTTCTATGTGGACAGCCTATGGACAGACAAGGTAAACGTAGATAATAGATTAGACATATTCTTTAACGAAGAAGTCCCTGTTATATCGTGCAGCCTCTGGGTTGCATGTCTCTACAGCATGGACCTGCTGAACCTATAGGTGAATTCAGTAACATCCTATGGCGGTTGATTGGTTGATTGACACCAGCACACTTCATGATATATTCTGTTTGAAAAATAAAACTAAACATGTCAGGACATGACATGCGTGAAACTTCCTTGTTTTCGGGGCAAAAAAAAATATTTGGAAAGTTAATGCGAATGGAATTACCAAGCAGCTTATAGGGCTATATCTACTACAACCCCCACCCCCACCCCCTGAAACCCGGAACGCATGAAGGCAGTTCTGAAGGATTTGTCTCGTTCGCAATGCGCCAGTCATTTTTTTTTTCGTGGCTGATAACCGAGGAATCGCGTGGCAGAAAAGTGATTGAATTTTTCACTTTTCTTTTTTTTTTCGGTTGTCTTCTGGTGTTAATCGGAAGTGACGTGTGTTTTACACTCCCGTAGTTTTAACTTCGATTTTGTTCCTGATTTCAAAAAAGCAGATTTTTTATAATGTATTCACAAAAGGTGTTTCACAAACCAGAAAAACTGGATGGTGAGCATTTTCTCTTAAATACAAAGGAATTGGTAAAGTTATCCCTACGTTAAGTTAAATAAGCACCACTCAATGAAGACGTATAAGAGTGGAGGTATAGCTCCATCATTCTCAAACTCCGCACCAGATGGAATTGAGTGATCAGCTTTACACTCTATACCATTTACGTGGGAGGTTGGGTGAGTACCAGAGCCAGTCTGGAAGTGATAAGAGAAGAGAAATCTCTTACCCTTACCGGGAATCGAGCCCGAACCCTAGTCGCTACATCGACTGAGCTATCCCGGCTACCATAGTCTTTTAAATAATTAAAAATACGATGGAACTGTTGAGTTTTCTGGATGTAACGCCGTATGGTTCAGTAAAAGTTCAAAACCCTTTTAAGGAAATGCACTGCCACAGTCATCAGGATCAAAGAATAAGAAAACACGCCGCAAGCACAAAGAGGTTAGTAAGAAAACTTGCTCTCGATACAGGCCTGTAAAAGAGAGAAGAAGAAACCAATAAGAGAAAGGCGAAGAAGAACTAGTGTTGGCCCCGCCCTCTCCTTGCTGCTTGTTTGGATTAATCTTCCACTCTGAAGGAGCAGAACACGAACCTTTAGAGGGTCAACGTCATTTACTTCTTTCTCTGTTCGTATTGGTTTTCTCTTGGCTTTCACCCAGAGCTACATCGGAATCAAATTCTCTAAGCGCGGGTCACTCGGCTTCCAGCCTGATTCTAGCCTCCTGCTTCCCTGGTTTAAATTTCGACCTAAATATGGAGGCAGTAGGTCCTTCCGAAACGTCAGTAAACTTACATGGAAACAATACCAGAAGATAGCGCTCACTTCAGACACCGGTGTGAAACCATTAGTACAAAATTATGATCCTTAAAACTGAAAATATTTCCTCCATCTTTTACATTTGAACATGAGTCAAATTCACCAACTCCTGGTAATGGAAAGAGAAGATATCAACACCCCTAGCACTGCACATGATCCTGAATTTATTTACTCAAAATTTCAGGAATGTCAATTTTAATAATATCCCCTGCATTTGTCTGCTTTTCATGTGGTCGCGATAAAAATAATTTCAGAACAAAATTCTGCATATACACGTATTTCCTCCTTCACGTATTAACACTTGCAGCAAGTAATCCGTTGCAATGTCTGTTTTGGAACGTTGATAGTTTTCTCACCTGATATAGAAATTTCTAGACATCATGGGACCAGATATGCTACAAAATATGTCACTAGACCCTAGCCTGAATCACTTCAGTATATCTCATCTGAGCTTAGATCTTTCAACTATATCTTCCCCACATATTCTCAAACTAAATAAGTAAGTAAAAAGTAAAGCTATTCCTGTAACAGGCCCATGGAGGCTCATAAGGTTGTGAGACGTTGAGGTTCCCACATTATCTAGACAATCGGCTCAAAGATGGCGGTAAGGTTGTCAGCCTTACGCGCCGGCCGCGCTTTACACCCAAGAATATCCCTGGTACTCAATTCTGTTGAAGGCTGAGTCGACCCCCGGGCCATAGTGCGGCTGAAAGGATTAGATAAATTGAAAAAATGCAATTACTTCATCGGGATTCGATCCCGCGACCTTCCAGCTTGTAGCATAGTGCCTCAACCAACTACGCTACCGTGTGCCCCCCTCAAACTAAATACTTCACCAATCTAAAAAGTTTTCATAAAATTTTTTTGCCAGGATAGCGTAGTCTGTATAGCGACTGGCTACGGGCTGGACGACCAAGGGGTTGGAGTTCGAGTCAAGGTAGGGTCAAGAACTTTCTTTTCTCCACGTGGTCCAGACTGGTTCTTGGATACAAACGGCCTCCTTTCCAATGGGTACTGGGGGCCTTTTCCTAGGGGGTAAAGCGGCCGGGTAGTGAAACTGATCACTCACCTGCAGCTAGTGCCCAGATCAAGCAAACGTGGATCGACACATCAACTCCCCCATGGCGTAGTGCTTAATTAGTTAAGCACAGGGATAACCTTATAATTATTGATATTCATACGCCTTTGTTTGTTGTTTCAATGCCTCGTACCATTTGAAGTGCAAAAACATTGCATTATGCTGCCTATGAATTTAACTTGCGGCACCTATGGGACACTCTGTATATCGCCTTACATTATATATTACACCTAAACTTAGCGTGTGCATCACATAGCTATACCGTCCCACGAGCCTGATATCAACGTAGCAACGGCCACCTAGCAGTAATACCAACATTGCACGGAATAATATCTCCGACCGGCAATGACGTCCAGGTTACTCACTTGGAAGGGCCGCGCCATAGCTCAAGTGGTTAGTCGCTGGCTTCCCATCGCGGTGGCTCGGGTTCGATCCCGGGGTCTGGTCAAGTAGGATTTGTGGTGGAGAAAGTGGCTCTGGGGCAGGTTTTCTCCGAGTACTTCGGTTTCCCTTGCCAATCTTCATTCCACCAATTGCTCCACAATCACCCTCAGCTATCATCTGGGGCTGATACAATAGGCCAGGTGTGGCCGCAGTGCAAGGGACTTAGTCCCACCCCACTAGCATTAAAAAAATACTCACTTGGAATTTGTAATTCAACCTCAGAGATAACGATAAATGCCATATATGGCGTCCAGATTATGTCTAATTCGTGTATCGTACACTTAAGGACACTGTCAACATAGGAGACCACACAGGGTCACATAGCGCAAGGATTCATTAAAATGTGCCAGAAGAGGTGTGGAAGAAAGGGACGTGGCCTGTTTCAGAATATCTTCCGCGCGTTTGCTTGGCTGGAATGAGGAAAATTACGTTAAAACACAGTTAGGACAGCCGGTTTCCGGTTCGAGATCCGAACAGGGGACATACAGAGTATCCACTTGCCTCCTTCAATTGTGTGTTGTTGCGCCTGGGGTCCGCACAGAGCACGAAACTGCAGTTGTCTCTGCCCCCCCCCAACCACCACCACCACACTGAAAGACATATCGACTACACGAAGCTGCGGTCTGGGGTGGCAGTAAGGGCGGAATGAGGGGGTGGGGCGGATAGAGTAGACCATTTGAATAATTATTGTCTTTAAATACGAAAATTAAGTCTTTCTGCTGTACATTTAGCCCCTGGGGACCGCTACAGACATAACGAGGGAATGGTGTTTTAAATTTATATAAATGGTAGTTCGGAAAACGGCTAGGGGTTGTGAGTAAGGGTGGTGAGGGTTGTGTGGGTGGGTTAAGGGGTCCATACATAAAAGTCGAGTCGCAACCTTTTGTTTTATAGAGTATTAAAATTGTCTTATTTTACGTGTGACGGAGGGCTGGGAACTTAGACGTTCCTCTCTGCAGCGTGGCTCATGTTCGCCGGGTACATCCATGCCACGAATGTGGGATCAGAAATGCGTATTTAGTAACATAAGAAAGAACTGAAATGAAACAAACATGGGTCGTTTTTTGGCTAAATTCTCGTTGCCTGGCAACAAGGAAACTACTTACTATGTGCCTCGACCAGTGGTTAATTAATGGTTGGGATGCAGTAACCAAATACATATAAGCAATGCCTACAACATACCGCGCCTAAAATATCTGCAAGGGCTCGTCATTATCACGTAGTGACGTAGATAGTCCAGAACCATTCGTCTTCTCGTCTGATATCAAGAAACATAAAAATACTAGAATATACAAAACTATAATTTTGCCTGTGGTTCTGTATGGGTGTGAAACTTTGTCTTTGACATTAAGGGAGGAATATACACTGAGGGTGTTTGGGAACAGGGTGTTGAGGAGAATATTTGGACCGAAGAGATATGAAGTGACAGGAGGTTGGAGAAAACTGCACAATGAGGAGCTTCATAACTTGTACACTTCTCCAAGTATAATTAGAATGATCAAGTCAAGGAGGATGAGGTGGGCAGGGCATGTAGCACAAACTGGGGAGAGGAGGAATGCGGATATTATATTGGTGGGAAAGCCGGAAGGAAAGAGACCACAGGGAAGACCAAGGTGTAGGTGGGTGTACAAGATTAGAATGGATCTTAGAGAGATAGGATGGGATGGTATGGATTGGATTGATCTGGCTCAGGATAGGGACCAGTGGAGGGCTCTTGTGAACACGGTAATGAACCTTCGGGTACCATAATATGCTGGGAAATTCTTGAGTAGCTGCAGAATTGGCGGCTCCTCCAGAAGGGCTCAGCTCCATAAGTAAGTAAATAAATATTTTTTATTGCTTGTGGGGTGGGACTAAGTCTCTTGTACTGCGGCCATTTCTGGCCTATTTTACCAGCCCCAGACGACGGGTGAGGGTGATTGTGGAGGAATTGGTGAAATAAAGATTGGCAAGGAAAACCGAAGTTCTCGGAGAAAACCTGCCCCAACGCCACTTTGTCCACCACAAGTCCCACTTGACCAGACCCGGGATCGAACTCGGGCCGCCGCGGTAAGTAAGTAAGTATTCTCAATTGTTGGTCACGGTAGCCGAGCGGTCTAAGGCATGTACTGTCTTCGCTCGCTCGGAAGCCGGGATCGTGGGTTCGAATCCACTCAACACATGGATGTTTGATGTGTGCGTTTTTCTGCGTGTTTTCTGTTTGTGTTGTCCTGTGTTTAGGTAGAGAGGNGCTTATTATTATCGACCTCAGGTTATCAGAAAGACAGTTGTCTTCAATTACAAACTGGGACGTTTATTATTATTATTATCATCATTATCATTATTATTATTATCATTATTGTTAGTAGTAGTAGTAGTGTTAAAATTGTATGGTAGTAAAGAGATAGATAAATCATGGTATCACTTTATAGAATATAAATATGTATATATATGACTAGATATTTCCGGATTATATGTTCATTTTATAAGTTGCGTGCAAAGAATACATAAAAATATGGTAGAATATGTAAGATTTGAGGCTTTCACGACGGTGACTATGAAGAAAGCAATCTTTTGGGATTTGGCACCGTGTATATGTGGCGTTACCGTGAGAACCGGTAAAAGCAGACTGCTTTTACCGGTTCTCACGTTCTCTTCGCTTGCAGATTTCTTATATTTTTTCTTCTACCCTGAAGATGGAGGCGATACGTTCCTCCGAAAAGTCGGTTAACACCAGATATACACGGTGCCAAATCCCAAAAGACTGCTTTCTTCATGGTAGAAAATGTTCATAACCACCATCAAACCACGTTTCGCATGCCAGATTTTTATGGATATCCAGTTATTGTAAACTTTTCGCGTGTTCGCTATGTTACGAGTATCTCTCACATTGGAAGGTCAGTATCATAAAGATATCAGATAATATAACGTGATATAAATTCACGTGCTTATACAGTCTCCGAATAAGCTCCTAAATTCGCACTGTCTCGCAGATGGCGTCGTTCACGGTGAATGTACACACATGTCTTCGAGATGACATACAGTAGCAATACCTTCATACAAAATGTTATGATAACCTGCTTTAAAAAATGTTCTTGTCGTGGTCTTATTGATTACAACACCGTGTGGCCTTGTAAGTGGGTCCCAATATCTTGGAAGTAGATACAACCCTTGCATATTTAGACTATACGGTGTCATATATGTGAAGATCAAAATATGAATCTCCACGGCAGTGAAAATCTCAAATCTCTTTTCAAAAATTATCTGGGAGAGCAATTCCAGTCCCTCAGCAAGGAAATTCACAAAAACGACCCTAAACTCCACAGACAGAACTTTAGTTCATGTAATGGATTTAGGAAATGGTTTCTGTTCACAGCAGAGTGAACAGAATGTGAACCCGATATACCATAGAAGCCATTCTGGGGGGTACGGAGTGGAAAGCAGGCCTGCGCACACAAGACACGTCGCAGAAATACAACGTACACAGAGGAAGATCTGTTTTCTTTTCCGTAGATGAAATACGATAATGGTCTGCGGGCCACTGCTTGAGACCCTCGACTTACAACATTTCCGGTGACTGGAGAAAGTGTAGGGATGAAAGGGACTCACAAAGGAAGGGCTAGGGTGGAAATACGGGCAGATGCAACGTAAGTTAAACGCTCTTAAACTTTGATAAGCTCGACAGAGGGAAATCGATATGAAGTTAGCCTTCTCTTTCCACGCTGCCAGGACGGGGTCACTTGCCAAACTTATTTATGAATATTTCAGAACGCCTCAAACATCGAGCCCTGGCGGGGAAACATAAATATTAAGGGGCAGGAGCGTACAATCTTTGTTTGTCACAATCGATATCTCGCATTGTTAAATGATTCACTTGTATAACGACGATATGACTTTCTTTCACATATGTTTATTTGTTTGTTTATTTATGGATTATTGTAAAACGCTCTCAGTACCGGAATATAACTTCGAGTGATACGATGGTTGATGAAAGATGAATTGGGAGGGATTCGGAAAAAATGGCCGTAGGTCGTTGCCTAATCAAGGCACATCCCAGCATTCATCTGAAGGGACTGGGGTAAAAAATAAAAAGTAAAGTTGTCCCTGTGCTTAATTAATTAAGAACTTCGCCATTAAGACGTATGGGGAAGTAGATGTATAGATCCTGGTTTTCTTGATCTCGGCACTTGCTAGAGGTTTACGCCCCGCCCGCTTTATCCCAGGGGAAAGAACCCACAGTACCCATTGGATAAGGGGATGGATGGACCCCAGGGTCGGTCTGGCCGACGGAGAGAAGAGAAAATTCTTTACCTTACGGGGACTCGAACTCCCGCCCTTTAGTCGTGAGTCCCTATACGGACTACAATGTCACTGAGGAAAATAATGGAAACCTCTGTCAGGATAGGCCGTTTTCCCCGTTAGGATTCCAGCTGAGCATCTCCCATATTGAAGCCTAGAGCGTTATCGCTAAACCAGCCTGTTCGTTCTCGGATGTTGTCTATTGGTGTATTGTGTGGTGCTGTAAGAATCGCGCAGGCTCAACCGGGAAGGGTTAGCGCAGCGGTAGTTGTCTTGGCTCGTCCCCGATGTTCCTCAACTAAAGTCTATCATCAATTATCCTCAATGAGAGTTTTCGTGATTTTACTCGGACACAAGGCAAATGCCGGGATGGTTCTTTCATAGACCACAACCTCTTCCTTCCATATCCTTTCCAGTTCATCATTAAACAATCATGGTACCATTCAACGCACTCACAGCGTCGGGACATAATCCTACCACTCCTCGCCTCGCCTCGCCAATCCAAAGGGCTTCCTTAGCGTTGGATCAGAAAAAGTGTGACGATTATGAATCTGGCTCGTTACAGTGAGAGACAGCATTATGGTCTTCTGGTTTATGAAGCCGTGTAGTTTGCTGCATAAGTATTGTAATGGGTTTTGCCACTGAAGACACAGTTCGGATTGTTAATTTATTTATTTAACAACCCACAAGTCGTAACTACAATTAATTATAACACAGTTGCGGGTTTACACAATTTATAAACCCTACACAATAAGCTGTTCACTCTATCTTCAGTAGTCTTCACTTATTCACAGTACAATAAGGGAGCTATTCCAGTGTCACTGTATTACACACTCCCAGTACCTTCTCACACTATCGCCTCTAAGCACACGTTCCGGTATTCTTCATGTTCACGATTCACTCGCTACAACTGAACTCGGCGACTTCACGATCCGCACTGTGTCACTCCTGCCCACACACTCTCTTGACATAGAGCTCAGCCGGCTTTTTATACCGTTCCCTGTTGCCTCGTGTTACAGCGGTGGTCCCCTTGTTACGTCACAGTGGGAAGTGCTGTTACGTCACCGCGGGGGAGGGGGCGGAGAGTTGATTGGCCCGTTACCGTAGCAGAGGCAGCGCTGTTACGTCACCGCTGGTGGGGGAAGGGGTGTCCTGCATAGCGCAAATACGTCACAGTATAAATAAAGGAACATACTGCCTCTGTCTTCAGGGCAAAAGTTTAATATGTGCAAGGAAAATTCTTTTATGATATTTATATGGGAAAATCAAAGCTTAGGCAAACCAACATGATCCGGAGGCCTTCAAAATGGTAGTTTTGTAAGCGAAAACATTTTTAAGCAGGAAGAGGAGGAAACATGGGTAAGAAGGGAAAATAAAGATAAATTAAGGTCGATAAGAGCAAGAGACGAGCCATTGTGTGTGTGTGGGGGGGGGGAAATAGTAGAGCAGAAAACCGTGGCCCTGAGAAAGGCTTCTCCTGCTCTCATGCATCAGAATATATAACTTGAAACATTTGTGGGAGTGTCCTCCAGCCCGTAACTAGCCGCCACTGAACGCAGTCAACAGAACCGTTAACTACGAGATCTGTACAGCCCAGTAACGATATTAGCAACAGATTAATATAAAAAAATGACGGTATTAAATGGAGTAAGTAGCCTGTTATTTAAACACACGCAACATGAAATGTAGAACAGGGATTGCAAAATTCCATTAAAAGCTCGTGTGTTATTGCAATCAACAGAATACCCACACTACTGCGTTGCGCACAAAAGAGCAATATGCTATAATTAAAAATGAAAATGATAACCGCGTTTCATATTTTTCCTCCGCACTATTCCGTCGTAACTGTTGGCCATTTACTGATCTTATTTAATGGGATTTCGTTTAGTGCCCAGTTCTACCAACATCAACCAATCACCACTGCTACATTTTTTTTATTGCTAGTGGAGGACTAAGTCCCTTGTACTGCGGCCACGTCTGGCCTATTGTACCAGCCCCAGATGATAGGTGAGGGTGATTGTAGAGCAATCGGTGGAATGAAGATTGGCAGGGGAAACCGAAGTACTCGGAGAAACCTGTCCCAGCGCCACTTTGTCCACCACAAATCCCAATTGACCAGACCGTTATCGAACCCGGGCCGCCGCGATTGGAAACGAGCGACTAACCGCTTGAGCTATAGCGCGGCATTTACATACTACAGAGCGATTCACACGGACAAGGTCCTCATTAACATCACTCAATAATCAACAAGTTAAAATTGAACTAAACAACAAATTGTACTCTGCAACACTAAGCCGAAGCCTGCTTGCCTGCCTAGTTTGCGCCATTTCCTTCATTCTATGATCCCTCATGTCATGCTGCAAAATTTGTGAAAGTGGAACGTCGTTGCAGCCTGTGTTTTCAGGAGGATGGAACCCAGTTCCGGCATCTTCTGTAACCCGGTTATCTCCACATATACCAAGTTATGTACTCTCCAATTTTTGTTTACATCGGTAAATCACTGCTCGATTTATAATAATAAAATCGGAGCCCACTCTAAATGGATCACCCTGTACGTCACTGCATGTGCCCTCGCAGTGGAGGATAACTTTATTCTTACCATCCCTATTCATGGGACCACTCACAGGTACACGGATAGAATGATCGGAGCGTGAATCTATATACTGCTGAGATAGGAACGTGTGAGTGTAAAAGTTTACTGATGCCGTCCATTGTGATTGATAAACTTTTATTTTATCTTTCATCCTTGACATGTTTCGGTGAGAGCAATCATATTAAGAAGGATATATCGATACATGCGGAAACTACTATTACACCCTGATTGGTCTTTATCAGTACATATAGACATTAATATTACAATGTCATAAATATAAAATATTAAGTAGTTACTACAAGATTCTGATGATGGTGTATAACACATGGAGATATTGGGTTTTCGGACTTTATCCATCTTCCTGCTTTTAAGATAACTAAAAAAAACATGACGTTTCGGAAACTGGATCTATTTCCGTCCTCAGGTGAGGGAAAACACCTATTCTGTTGCGTCCCTTAGAAACAGCTAGCCTCAATCACTGGTCCAGTTTCCGAAACGTCGTGTTTTTGTTAGTTATCTTAAAAGCAGGACGATGGATAAAGTCCGAAAACCCAATATCTCCATAAAATATTAACCTTTAACAATTACAGCGATGTGCATTAATTTATTAATATATTTTAAAATTATAATAATAAGTTTATTTACAAGTATGGTTTAAAAAACTTTGTTAAAAATCTAGAAACAATTAGGTTCGTGTCCCTTATACCGCTTCTCCTTAAAGGAAGATGAGCGCCTACCGCGTCGTGATTACTGTGTTTCGAAGAACCAATCACATGGGACGGCGTCAATAATCTTTTATGCTGTTGCTAGTGCGACGGACCAGGATGAAACAAGATAAATGAATGTGTCTCTTTATACGCACTGTCTGTATGTGCCTTAAAGTATGGAGTCCGGATGGTGCGGCAGATTTGCACTCTCTTCATTCATATCTCTCCTCGAATCTAACATCATGAAATTTCCGCGCCATAGCTCAAGCGGTTAGTCGCTGGCTTCCCACCGCGGCTGCCCGGGTTCGATCCCGGGTCTGGTCAAGTGGGATTTGTGGTGGACAAAGTGGCGTTGGGGCGGGTTTTCTCCGGGTACTTCGGTTTCCCTTGCCGATCTTCATTCCACCATATTCTCCATCATCATAATCAGCCGGGGCACGCTAAAATAGGCCAATCAGTGGCCGCCGTGCCGAGTGGACCCAATTGGACTCCATCCCTGACTAAGCGAATTAAAAAAAATAAAAAAATTACTTCCTTGTTTGTTTGTATCTACTTAAAAACAGATTTATTCTGCCTAAACCCAGCAGCTGTGAACGGAGAAGTTCATGGAGGTAAGCCTAGGCCCACTGGGGCTGTAGTTCCAAGAAAAAAAAACAACCAGCTAATGAAGAGTTTATTTATTTATGTCTCATAATAAAGAGACGAAGAGAGACACCAAAAACCAAAAACTGATTCCGGAAGCAGCGTCATCAGCAGCGACTTGAAGCACAGAGCAAATGATGCCCGAGATGGTTCAAGTTCGTATAGCAACAGGCGTGACCAGAGTGGTTTGAACGGCTGTTGTACTGCGATGTGGAAAGCAAATGGAAATACTACCACATTATCACTTTTAATGGATAATCTCTTTCCAAAAACAGAGATACGAGTTGTTTCCCCTGGAGACAAAACAAACCGGAGGGGCGGATAGAAGTGCCCAGAAGACGAGGAAGAAGACGTAAGAAGATGCTGGATGACCTTGGGGACAGAAGAGGATATTTTTATTTGAAGGAGAAAGTTTGTGATCGCATTAAGTGGAGGAACTGTTTTGGAAGAGACTGTGGACCTGTCGTCTGACAGATTACTGATGAATGAATAACGCTGTCAGTTGATAAGTGCATACGACTGTTCCGCCGAAGAATAAGATGATAAAAGAATAATGAATTTGAAAAGCCCTAAAAGGAAACGACAATGATCTTGAAGTATTTTGTCATCAATCGCCTGGAGGAACTGATTAAGAATTCCCAGTCGATATATGTAATCTTGGAATCCAAATTCGGAAACGGGATCTCTGCATCTACACACTCCACGGAACCATTTTGTTCATAATGAGTGAGTATGATGTGGGATGAATGAGCTAATATGAATTTTCCTGTGGAATAATACCGACTCCTGTCTCACATTCACTGCCGATATATGAAATGTAGCTGAAAACATTACAGTCTATGAAGATGAACCCAGTTCATGAAAGAAGCGTTCTTTGAAACAGTCGTAATAACTGAGAAGAAAATATATCTGCGTTCCCAATGGCTCCTAATTATTTTCCAGCCCTCTTTCACATGAAAACCACCCTCGTTTCCCTTTATAACCACCCTGGACAGGGTCCCATGATCTGATCTCATTCTATATATTGCAAATTACTGGTAAACAAGATCACTGGGAAAAACACATTTTTTAAATATATCTGAAAGCTAATTACGGTTAGAAGACATGGCAGAGGGCGAATCTTGGCCACAAGGCTGTCACAGTACTTCTGGTCACTGATTAATTAATTCTGTCTCCTCGTTGCCTCATTACCCCTCTAATTACCGGACGCACTACGGTCAGTGCGCCCTCAGGACTACCAACTGTCACAGTGAAATCTCGCTAGTCAAACACGCTGACAGACAATTCAACAGAAAAGGTTTAAGGGTGAGGGACTTACTTTTAGAAGACATTAGTTATTGAATTGTTCAACGTTATAACTGAATCTAGAGTTCACTGGTATGTCATATGTCATCACAGAGAATATTGAAACAGGAAAAATCGACTTAAAATTAAGAACATAATTCTGTACGATACATATCAGCATCCCCTCGTTTACGTCTCAATTTATAACTAACAGAAACAGAATTATCGGCATCTCCTACATATTCGTTCTAAGTCGCACAAAGTGGCCGAAGCACTAGAGCAGGACATTCAAACAGTTGGACACCGCTAGTACCAAAACCCGCCATTGGACACGATCCTGAGCCAGTTCCATCCACCTCCCATCCTCACAGCCTGTTCCCCTAAGATCAATCTTACTAATTAACTAATTCTCTGGTAGCAGAACCCGAAGGTACAACACCGCTAATACCAAAGCCCGCCACTGAACACGATCCTGAGCCATTTCCATCCACCTCCCATCCTCACAGCCTGTTTCCCTAAGATCCATCTCACTAATTAACTAACTCTCTGGTAGCAGAACCCGAAGGTTCAACACCGCTAATACCAAAGCCCGCCACCGGACACGATCCTGAGNCCTAAGATCAGTCTTACTAATTAACTGACTCTCTGGTAGCAAAACCCGAAGGTTCAACACCGCTAATACAGGAGCCCGCCACTGGACACGATCCTGAGCCAGTTCCATCCACCTCCCATCCTCACAGCCTGTTTCCCTAAGATCCATCTCACTAATTAACTAACTCTCTGGTAGCAGAACCCGAAGGTTCAGCACCGCTAATACCAAAGCCCGCCACTGAACACAATCCTGAGCCAGTTCCATCCACCTCCCATCCTCACAGCTTGTTTCCCTAAGATCCATCTTACTAATTAACTGACTCTCTGGTAGCAGAACCCGAAGGTTCGACACCGCAGATACCAAAACTCGCCATTGGACACGATCCTAAGCCAGTTCTATCCGCTTCCCATCCTCACAGTCCGTTTCCCTAAGATCAGTCTTACTAATTAACTGACTCTCTGGTAGCAAAACCCGAAGGTTCAACACCGCTAATACAGGAGCCCGCCACTGGACACGATCCTGAGCCAGTTCCATCCACCTCCCATCCTCACAGCCTGTTTCCCTAAGATCCATCTTACTAATTAACTGACTCTCTGGTAGCAGAATCCGAAGGTTCAATATTCTTACTACTACTGCCCTTCCACTGACTAGAACTGGGTTAGCACTGTGTCCAGCAGTGGATTTCTGCATTATCCGTGAAGACCCCCAGGGTTCAGTAACGAAGCAGCAAGATACTGATGCAGTAGCCCGTAAGTTTTATATTTTCTGATCCCGAAAACCCCTCGTCAGCAGGGAGTTTCGGCATTTGTTCCCACAGACTGTTCAGTGAGATCCCCGGTATACACGTCACGACAATCAAACACTAGCGCACTATGCGGCTTTCCCCGAATTCTTCTGAGTGACAAAACACGCGAGGGGCGTGTCGGATCGAAAACAATCGAAAGTGAATCGTATCCTGTCGTATTCATCATGAATGGAAAAATACGTGCATCAACAATTTATGAACTAGTTCCAAGGATCTGAGGGTCCTTGAGAAGCCAACAGTTGCTCGGCCGCTCCAAATACTTTATGAAACCGAAAAATTAAAAACTGTCCTCAAAAAATCCTTACTAATCCACATGCCAGGTCAGATGAATACAGCCCGAAATTTCACCACATATCTCTAAGAAATATTTAATATTATCCTTCAACCTGTGTACAAATTTTCCCCAGCACTCACGTCCCTTAGGGTTATCCTAAGCAAAATCTGCATGTATATCTGTCCCATACGTAGTAATGCCAGTGGGCACGATCCTAAGCCAGTTCCATCCACCTCCCATCCTCACAACCTGTTTCCCTTAGAGCCATCTCACTAATTAACTAACTCTCTGGTAGCAGAACCCAAAATTCAACACCTCTAATACCAAACCCCGCCATTGGACACGATCCTGGCCAGATCAGTCCAATCAATACCATCCCATTCTATCTCTCTAAGATCCATTTTAATATTGTCCACCCACCTACGCCTTGGTCTTCCCAGTGGACTCTTTCCTTCTGGCTTTCCCACCAATATCCTATACGCATTCCTCGTCTCCCCAATTTGTGCTACATGCCCTGCCCACCTCATCCTCATTGACTTGATCATTCTAATTATACTTGGAGAAGAGTACAAGTTATGAAGCTCCTCATTATGCAGTTTTCTCCAACCTCCTGTCACTTCATCTCTCTTCGGTCCAAATATTCTCCTCAACATCCTGTTCTGAAACACCGTCAGTCTATGTTCCTCCCTTAATGTCAGAGACCAAGTCTCACACCCATACAGAACCACAGACACAGTAGTCTACATATGTAGTATTTCCAGTCATATTTCCTTTGTCTGAATGACGTATGTAGCTAATAAATCTCTACTAAGCAGACGAAACGTAGCCTGAAGGTTCGGCCACACAAAGCGCTATGCTATGTTCGCTACGTGCGCTACTTACGCTACGTACGCTGCGTACACTCTGTGACGCGGCTAACATAGGGAACATAGCGTACGTAAGTCTGTGTGGCCAGTCATATTGGCAATAAAGGGAGATATTTTTCTGTTCGTATAGCGCACATAGCGTACGTAGCGCTCTGTGTGGCCGAACCTTTACACAACTGTGGAATTCAGAGCAAATGTCGTGACGTAAGAAGTGGGGAAGTGGCCGAGAGCAATGCCCACCCAATTATTGAAGTGGGCTCGGCCTTCCAGATAATAGGCTGCGTTTTTAAAGCGAGGAACCGGAGCTGCCGGCGATAGGATCGCAGCAACTTCAAAAGATTCGGAAACCGGTCAACATTAATCACACACTGAGGGCGGAAAGTTTATACAGAGCGTTGCTCTCCCTCCAAGAGACGAGGCATTGGATTTTATACGCGAAAATTGCTCCATATTCCTTCGATACAAGCTCTTCTATAAGTTGATATTAATTATGAAAGAGCCCGAGGGTACGTAGAGGCCGGTCACTCTTTACTCTCAGGCTCTATGAAAATCATACACCAAGATGAAACGCTATTCATACAGAGAGCCTCTCTTGTTCTGCGTGCAGTCTGCACAGCTAGGGGCTTAAAATAGATCAGCGATACCAACTCTTCGAGCCAGTGTTCAAAGGGAAATCAAATAGAAAATATTTATTATTATTAATAATATTAAGCAGTTGGCATCGTAGTTAGTTCTGGCACTATGATACAAGCCGGATGGTCGCGGTTTCGATTCCCGATGAGGAATTTCAATTGACATAATCCTTCCAGCCGCACTACGGTCCTGGGGCTGACCCAGTATCTAATAGAAATGAGTACCAGGAATCTTCTTTGCAGTAAACTGCGAACAGCGGGTAAGGCTGACAGCCTCACCGCCGTCTATAAACCGATTGTCTAGAAAATGTGGGAGCCTCGACGTCTCACAACCCTATGGGCCTCCATAGACTGTTTGAGGGACAGCTTTTTTTCTTTTTATTAACGGTAAGCAGCAGTACAAGATGTTTACCGAGAATATGGTTGGTCTCCTTGTCAAAATCACGATTTTAAAACGGTTGAAACTTTAAGGGAGGAATAAAAATCAAATTGATAAATAAAGCTTTACTCGTGTAGTTAAAGAGAAAAATTGGGAACAGAAAGTATAGAAACAATTCGAGAAATTTTACAGCAATAATTGCATACTGATTCAAAGGCCTTTGCTACCTTACATATTGGTAAGATTACGGAGTAAATTTATCACAATATCTTTCGAATTTCCTTGTTAGGCCCGCGGTAAAAAACAAAACACAAAACGGAAAATTACGTCTCTATACACGGGGACTGGCCCAGCCTCCTATCCAATGGGTCCCTGGCTCTCTTTCTCAGGAGTAGAGCGGCCGGAATCTGAAGCTGACTACAGACTGGTAAAGAATAGTGGAGATATACCTCCATTCCCTTATGTCCTCACAGCATAGTGCTTAATTAATGAAGCACAGGGACACCTTTAATTTTTATACGCAGGGCCCATTAGTAGAATATTCTTCAGAAATTCGGCTAGAAAATGGGTACTTTAGCTTGTGTAGCTACCATTTCTATTGATAACACTTCAGCTCATCCACTGCTACATATTATGGGCCTTCAGGGGCACCCTGAATTTACGGTTTCACTGAACAAACACGCAATAAAAGTTCTGAGAACAGAGCCTGACAAAGCAAGCATAACAATAACAGCACAGTGGTACCGCCTGTCGCCAAACGTTGGAACTGTAATATCGACTGAAACACTGTTCTTCACTGCTGCCAACTTCTAGATCTATCGTAACTGATTTTTAATTTTGCATTTGGTTTCCATAGAAATTACATAACAGCAAACCGAAAAAAACTTCACAACTGGCACTGTTATGATTGCTGCCTTCTTCATGGCGATTTCTTGCTTGATTTACTCTTAGATCATGTAGATGGAGATACGATTTTCCGAAACGTTAGTTGACTTTCACCGCACTAGGCGGCGTTGAGAACTCTTTATAGTGACCACTGTGAGGACCTCAAATCCGCGTTCCCTGCTTACTTTTGCATGAGGTTTCCATGGGAACGACGTAATGACAACACGGCCGCGCTTAGACTGAGTGCATGTGGGTTACAGAATGTTTATTTAACTAACTTATTCCTCCACAGAGGATACCGTGGAAGAGCACCGCAAGAAGCCAGGAATATCAGTGAAGGGTTCCTTGGCCCTTAACGCAATCTTTGTATTCTGTGGCTTACCACCGACGCTCTCGGTGGGTAAACTGTGGAACGTCGAATGGTTGGATAATGATGGAAGACGTGAAAAGATTTGGAGGGAAGTTGTCGTGGTCTGATCTAAATACTTTGCCCATATTTTCCTGGAGGAACTGAGAAAACACGAGGAAACGTAAGAGGAAAAAAAATCTATCCTCTGGGATGTAACGCCGTATAAAGTTAAAGCTATCCCTGCAACGAACCATGGAGGACCGCAGGATTGTGAGACGTCGAGATTCCCACGTTTTCTAGACAATCGACTGACAGATGGCGGTGAGGTTGTCAGCCGCCCTTTACCCCTCAGGAAGATGCTGTTATATAGTACGTTAAAATTCAACTAACGTTTCGGAGGTACATGTCGACTCCATCTTCAGGGTCGGAGAATAAACCAAGCAATAAACCAACAGGAGCGCTGAGTTTAGATAGCAAGTATCTCGACCTGAATTCGAAATAAGAACCTCCTGAGTATGAAACTAGAATGCAACCGCTGTACAAACCCCTCGGATTCTTCCGGGCACTCATGTATTTCCGAATTAATTCAAAAGCAATATGAAGCTACATAACGGAAGTGTATCGGATTTTTTTAATTCTTTGTTCCAAGCTTTCTGCGCATGCTCAGCCGACCTACTGTCGCCTGTCCTATAGAATGTAATATTTCTTTGTTAATTAAAATGTTGGTGCTGCCAGATGTCACAGTCTCATCAAACCACTGATGTCCATTAACTATAAAGGGTTGGTGGGAGTTATACTGGTGGGGTGGGAGTAGCCCTGCCGTCACGTGACGAGATAAAAATTGACCGAAATTCATATGACGTCAACTGATACCCATACAAGTATATTACACGTAGATAAAACAATAACATAAAATCCTCATTTGATAGGAAACTTGGGATGCGACGCCGTGTAGCATGGTGTAACATATTTCAGTGAGTACTACTCTCTCGGATATGACGCCGTGTAGTCTGGTTAAATTTTACCCAAACTTCGTAAGAAAGGTCTATGGGCAGAATGTTATTCAGTGCTTGGCTACCCGTCTTACTCTTCAACCCTGAAGATAAAGAGAGTTCTTCCACGCGAAACGCCTGCGAATTTCTACCACATGACATGGAGTCAATCTCAGAGTATACTATCCTCATATTCACCTGCTGCTGACCTTCGGCAGCATAATTTTTCTTGGTTTCAGGTCCCGCGGGACCCATGACTATATTTCTCTCTCTCAACACTCGGACTGAGGTTCGTGCGACTTTAAACACAGTCCGGTCAGTTTCGGTCAGGTAAATTGCTGGTGGCCTCCGCCAGCCTCGTGGGGTGCATTAACATAGTTTTCTGCCTGACAACTCTGAGTTGTAAGCACTCCCTAAGCCGAGTGACTGATTCACTGACTGCTGAATTGCTACTGGTCTTCGCCAGCAGAGCGGCCCTTGGTACCGAGCCGCACGGGGCTCATGATCGTATTTTACTCTCTGACGGCTCTGGGAGCCTTCAGATGACTCTGAGCCTAATTTGAAAATATATGACACCTGTATAGAAAAATGGTGGGCAAACACGGAGTACTAAGCGAGCCAATAGGAGTCAGGAGAATTGTAGAGAACACTGTCTCTTTAAAGAAGCGTTTACAAAGTGCAGAACGAATGGGAGAAACAATGACTCTGAGCGAAACAATGGGATATGGAGGGAATTCTGGACACTTCTCAAGAGATTTGTTTTTGTAGAGCCGTGGTTCGGTCCTTCAAAACACCCACTGTAATAGTGGATTCCAAAGAGTATCGATGTCTCCCCAATGATTGTCTATAGAGACCGAAACATGTTAGGGTGCTAAGAAGTGAAGTAGTAAAAGCTTCAATAGTCACACTGGACAGAATTGCTTTATCATTTGTAATATTGTTAGTGTGACGGACCAGAATGAAACAAATCAAATCCCTTCACTGTTTCTAATTCTTCACTGCTCTTCTTGTTTTATTGGTTCATATATTTTGCTAATAATTTTTCTTTCAAATCTTCTTAGATTATTTTCGCCCTGTTGCTTTAACACCCATGTCTCACTGCTGTATGTTACTACAAGAAGTATTAATGCTTTATTATATTCGTTTTCATATTCCTGTTTATATACTTAGATTGTATTCTTTCCTGTATGTGTTATATTACTTTTCTCATCCATTACAGCACCTAGATGTTTAAACTTCTGTGCCATTTCAAATTCTTTGCCTCCAATATGTAACATCGTCTCTCTTATATTTGCATGTTTAGAAGTATAATTAGAATCATCAAGTCAAGGAGGATGAGGTGGGCAGGGCATGTAGCACGAATGGAGGAGACGAGGAATGCGTATAGGATATTGGTGGGAAAGACAGAAGGAAAGAGACCACAGGGAAGACCAAGGCGTAGGTGGGTGGACAATATTAGAATGGATCTTAGAGAGATAGGATGGGATGGTATTGATTGGATAGATCTGGCTCAGGATAGGGACCAGTGGACGGCTCTTGTGGACACGGTAATGAACCTTCGGGTTCCATAAAATGCTGGGGAAATTCTTGAGTAGTTGCAGAATTGGCGGCTCCTCCAGAAGGGCTCAGCTCCATGAGTAAGTAAGTGAGTTGTATTAAGATGCATGTATTTTCTCTTTGCTATGTTTGTAATAACGCCAAGATGACTTGCTTCCTTTTCTGAAGTCAGATATGCTCTCTTCATTTCATGTTTTGTTCTCGTCAAAATTATTACATCATCAGCGTAGGTACAAATTTGGCTGAGTTTTGTGAATATGTTAGGATGAACCTACGGACATTTAAACAGGAAACTGACGAGAAAATTACAAATTTTAAATGGAAGTATTAAAATTCATATTTAAAGGCCACAAAGCAACAAAATTTCAGGCTAGAGTGAGTTCTGTCCTAGAGTAAAACCAAATATCTCTTTAATACAAATGAAAAAGAAAATGCTATAGACAAAGAATATAATATTGTTGCTTCAGCCCATTCGCATTCCTAGTTATCACTTGTTTTCCGTTTTCCGTGGAACTGAACTGTATGGTACAAGGTTGGTGCCTTGTTAAGAAAAGCATCCGGAACCCGCTACGCCGGAGAGTTATGGATTGTAACGCATTGTGCCCTCTCTCCGGGTTCTTTATATGTGAGGATAGGAAAACTTCGTATATGGGACAAATTCGTGCAAGAAATGGACTTAAAATGGAATTCTCGAGGAGACCCCACTTCGATCAACAACTTGTGTAAGGACTCGCTAGGTTTGCTATCATCTGCGTTTTATTCCCGGGGTGGTTGGGGGTTGGGGAGACGTTACTTCAATGCAAAACTGGCGTAAGTACCGATCCTTTTGTATACTAACTCTAAATCTTCCATGCGGGATGACGATAAAATAAAATTATGTCACCTAGGGGGTTATTGCAGCGGTATAGATTCGTATTCCGGAGGTGTTCAGTTCAATTCCCGTCGATTCAAAGACGTTTCACAGTTCTTTTTCAGTTTCTTGAGGCAAATTCCGATGTAAAAGTAAAAAGGTAAAGTTGTCCCTGTGCTTAAGTAATTAAGCACTATGCAATGAAGACGTATGAAGGAGTGGATGTATAGATCCACATTTTCTTAACCTCGGCATTAGTTTGAGGTGAGTGGCGAGCTTCACGACTCTGCCGCTTTAACCCCGGGGAAAAGCCCCAATACCCGTTGTATAGGAGGCTGGGTGGACACCAGAGTCAGTCTGGACGACGTGGAGAAGAGAAAATTCTTGACCCTACTGGGACTCGAACTCCGACAGCTCGGTCGTCTAGGCCGTAGACAGTTGCAATACCGACTGAGCTATCCGGGCTATGCCGGTGTAGAATCTAGATTGGGCCACGACCTCTTCCTTTCAGAACCTTTCCTATCCATCATTCATCAATCATCCTGTTATTAAACGCTGTGCAGTACACATGTTGACTGTCGAGCGATAACGCACAAAAATACAGAATCTGTCGCTGCGTCTGCGAACCTGTGCGCGCAGTGCTCCTGTGCGCGGCAGCCGTGGCTACACGAAGCAGGACTTGGTGTTCTCACTATCAACCATACAGTATGTTAGGATATAATGCTGTGCAGTTTGGTAAATCTGCCTCCATCTTCAGGGATATGGAAACGTCACTCCACAACATCACCCCCATGAACAATTCAAATCCCGTGCATTATTGCTCTATGGAGAGGTTAAATTCTATCCTGAAGATGGAGTCAGAAGATTCTTCTTTAGCGGAGGCCGCGCCATATCTCAAGCGGTTAATCGCTGGCATCCCAACGCGGCGGCCGGAGTTCGATCCCGGATCTGGTCAAGTGGGATTTGTGGTGGACAAAATAGCGCTGGGGCAGGTTTTCTCAGAGTACTTCGGTTTCCCCTGCCAATCTTAATTCCACCAATTGCTCCACAATCACCCTCACCTATCATTTGAGGCTGGTACAATAGGCCAGAAGTGGCGGCAGTACAAGGGACTTAGACCTACTCCATTAACATTCTTCTTAAAAGGAAGTGAAAACTGTCAGACACTTCATTCGCAATATTTCTTTATTATATTATATTCAAGATTATAATTGTTTATATTATAATATCTAATTTCTTGGAGAGCACACCAGTAGAACAAAGTTTGATGATATGTTCTTCAGTTATTACCACGTGAGCGCCCTCCGTCGTCTAGCGGTAACGTTCCCACCTCATGACTCAAGATACGCGGGTTCGTCGTGGAATTTTTAAGGGTGGAAAAATTCAGGGAACAAGCCCTCCGGGAGGNGGAAACCAACCCCCTCCAATAATAATAATAATAATAATAATAATAATAACAATAATAATAAATATTACCATGTGGAAACTGGTGAGAGGACATAAACTTTTCGGAGGAGTATTTTGCAACCATTCTCAAGTCGAGATGAAGGCTACACGTTTCTTCGAAAGAGGTGTAACATTTTACTAGACTATTCGGTGCCATATTCTGCGCTGTCTGCTAGCTCATAACATCATGTAGCCTTCAGTCTGATTCAGAAAGCAGCACGCACCTCCTAAATATTACCGCTCTCATACCAGACTACACGTTGTCAGAAACCAGAATGGCCACATTATGAATCTTCACCGTAACAAGAACCTGAAATCAATAGAAGAGGGTAAAAAGAGATAAAGCTATCCCTGTAACAGGCCGTGGAAGCTCAAATCTGCTCACAGATGGCTGTAAGGTTGTCAGCCTTACGCGCCGGCCGCCCTTTACCCTCAGGAATATTCCTGGTACTCATTTCCGTTAGAGTCTGAGTCGACCCCAGGGCCACAGTGCGGATGAAAGGATTAGGTCAATTGAAAAAATCCAATGACCTCACATGGATTCGAACCCGCGACCTTCCAACTCTTAGCATAATGCCTTAACCAAATCCGGTACCTCGTGACCCTAAGAGAAAAGGCGAGTTAACGTAAGAATTATCTCTTCTGTGTATGTGAAAACATTCCGAATCGAATGTGAAATATATTATGTGTGAGGTCGGGCCCCTTCCGTGTGACTGGACAGATCAGAAGAAAAAGTCTGGGGAGTAGAGTCTCTACACTTTCGCCACGTACTCTTGAAAAATGGCTGAGATGAAACAGTTGGAATCGTGACAAGTTCTTGAGTAGCGGAGCCTACACACCAACGGATCTGCATGGGCGGAGAATGTACTTGTTTATTCGCTTTGCATTCACAGACAAGTGAACAGCGCGAAGCATTTCTGTTCAACAGAGAGAGAGAGAGATGTAGAGAGCACGTCTGACACCCTCACCCCCTCCCCCGCTTATATCACAGATTTCAATCGTCATTAAAGTTGGGGGTACACGAAATTTAACTTCAGCAAAACTTTTGACGCTCACAGAACGGAACATCAAGATCTACCCGCTGGTCCAGTAGATATAAAAACGCAACTTCCCTATTTCCCCGAGCGGACGCAGCGGAGGGCACTGAAGATATGACATTTAACTCCCTACTCCTGCTAATTCGTACGGTAGCGATGTGACCGCAATGCGGCCGGGTTACTGTACGCGACTTGAATCCTTATTCCCAGTCTTCCTTTTAATTACATGAATAAATTTTATTTCTTCTTAACTTCAATGGTATTGTTACTTCGAAATTTCAGCTTCTGCATATTGTGAAATGTAGACCCACATGCAACAGTATAACAATCGTTGCTAAGGAACAGCTCTGTGAGCACGTTGTTTCCCCGGCAATCATAGAACATGCAATAATGTAAGAAGCGTTTTCTGTGCGGTCCGTTCCGGGGCTATATAACGAGGACTTGGTTGTAGTCAAGCTTAACCGCCGTGTGGAGGCGGGGTCGAATACCTCCACCGTGACCCTGTGAGTCGTAGGAAGCGATGAAAAGGAAAGTCTCAAATCTGAGACAGTAAAATATGGTCGCGAGTCCTAAGGGCCTCTGACCCGAGAAAGACCGCGCTGGCAAGGGCCAGCAGCATATGCAAAAGACAGACTCATCCTCTCGTCAGAGAGGGCGCCCCACAAAAATAACACCGTAACTGTCAAAAGGTAATAATTAATACCTGGTCATGAGTTCCAGATGAGGCTCGACACAAAGACTTACTGACTGACTGACCGTCAGTCGCAATGTGACCATTGAGTCAAGCTTAAGATAGTTCAATTATTTAATCTGCCGTTGTAGCATAAGATACGAAAAATAGGCACGATCTGCTTTTCAAAGCCTGTAACGCAAGAGGATTTGTATATATAGTACAAAAATGAAGAATTTTCAATAATCTGCTAGATCTACGATCCGTACACTTGACGAAACACCAAGCATATTCATAAAAGACAAACCCAGCTGTTCGTCAGAGAGGATGTTATATAGGGACTATTACCGCAAAGGTTCAGTTGAAGAAAGAACTCTGGCCGTGGGTCTCAAGGGGCTTGACGCCAAGGCGAATTGATTGGCCGTAAACCTCCAGTCGTAAAGCAACTTTGACTTTGACTTTGAGTTGTTAAGTCAATTGTGAGTTACAGTTAAAAGTGAGAAATTGGTAGCTGGGGCCGGGTACAGTACGGGAACCAAAAAGAAGGCGAACGTTCGCCGTTGAAAGCCGCTACTAAGCAACGGCTAGTGAAGACAGGGAGGGCTTTATGTGCACTGTAGTTACAGTGACATTTCGAGTATTTAACTCGGTGAAACTGTTGTAGCTGTTTGCAGTATCCAATGAATCCCGTTACCAAACGCAACACTGTCTACAGTCACATTCAAACGCGTGACAATACCATGACCTTGATAACGAATGCAACCATACCCCGGGCGAAGAACTGGTATACATTTCTTCTAGTCTCTTGTTTATGTATCTTAGGCCTATAGGCTATCATTTAACGACACTGTTCTAAATTCACAAGTAATCGTTAATTGTGTTAGTCCGTTTAACAACCAAGTTCTTTGCATACAGTAAGTAGTGTTGAGCGGTAAAATGATCATGAATGGCAAGTTGCAAATGACATGAAATGCAGTAGTTGTAGCCTAATTTAACCGCATTTTTCTGAAGGGACTGAGGAAAATCCTGAAGCAAATTATGTTAAGATAGTACAAATTTTTCAAAAAAAGCTTTCTTGAGATTTGTTGAGGCATTTTCTGATCACATGTATTGACTGATAGAAACCAAGACAAACCTCAATCATGGTAACCAGGTCCGGGGACAAGTGATGAACTCGGGACGTCAGGAGACGAAGCCAAAACTACTAAACAGGTGTTAAATGAATTTTGGGATTGCAGTGAATTAAACAGAGGAGGTTTTGGTGCTGACCACAGATATCTTTCTAATATGACACCGTAAAATTTGCAGATGTTAAGTTAAAGCTGATCTATAACTCTTGCTCAGAATTAGACATCACAGTTGCCATGTTATTGTTTATTTAACGACGGTCCAGTAGCTGAGACTATATGAGGTCGAATGGGAATATAATAAGTGAATCATGAACTGGAATGGATATGGAAGGAAGAGGTCGTGGCCTAATTAAATGAGGAAAGAATAATCAGGAGAATGAAGTTACGAATGAGGTGGTGAAAGAGGAGAATAGAATAGTTATAAGAACAGAAAATGGAAAAATGGAGGAATTAATAAGATACAAGATGCAAAAATTGAAGAGAAGGTGGGGAAGAGACGCAGAAGGAGGGAGGAAAAAAGGAAAGAAGATATGAAAATAAATTTGAAGAGAAGGTAGCAGGATAAACTGGCAGGGGAAAAGAGAGAGGAAGAAGACCAGGGAAGAGAAAGAAGATGACAGGAATACGGAGAAGTTAGAGAAAGAAAAGAGAGAGGAAGAAGACCAAGGAAGAGGAAGAAGATGATGAAAGGAATACAGAGAAGTTAGAGAAAGAAAAGAGAGAAGCAAAAAAATAAAATATGAAGAGGAGGCGAAAACGAAGGAGGAAGATGTGGAGAAAGCGAGAAAAATTAAATGAATTTGCTGAAGAAATGAAACCTAAACAGCCTGAGCCATGACAAGCGATTTCTGGGCCGTAACGTGAACACACGGACTCCTGCATATGAAGCAAGGGTTCTGGTATGGTGCCAGGCTAATATTTCCCATTTCCGTAAGAGGTAAACATTGTCAGAGAAACCTACAGGCCAGTAAATGCTTGAGTACAGTTAAAGTTTTATTGAAGAACACCTACGAAGCACGTACAAGCTGGCGTTGCTATGCAACGAAACAACGCGAATTGCAATGAATACTGCAGTTCGGGCGCCCGTACAGACGACTGCCACAATCGATATTTGCATTCCGATAAATCTCGCTTCTACTGCTGAGATGTGATTTCCAGTACTGCAGTACTCCGCAGACTGCCTGATCCTATGTCCGTTATCGAATATTAGGATTCATATTATACGCGGTTTTCCTCAGCTCTTAAAACTTATGTACACGCCTACTATTTTAGAAAAGTATATTAAGATCTCATTTCAAATCCTTACCTAACAACCACTAAGGGTCACTTTCTCATGACATTCAAAGCTGTAACTTAACTCAGTCTAGAAATCCTGCTATTTAAAAAGTATTTGTTTTCCTTCGTGGAAAATCACGTCATCTACTGAGCTAACAAGGCACATAACCGAACGGACTGGCCTAGCAGTAACTCTTCAGACTTGTATTCGGGACGTACTGAATTCGATATCCGGCCGGGACACAGATTGTTCTAAATGAGAATATTCTTCTTTTCACTAGTCAAATGCCGGGATAATGCTCCGATTTGGCCACGACCACTTCCTTCTAAGCCCTTTCTAGCTCATCATGTATGAATCATCCGACGCTGTATAGTGTAGGTACTGACAGCGTCGTAAATCAACGTAACAAAAAGACGCACAAATGCTGAGCCCGGTACACATACTTCATAACAATCTTCATATTGCCAGCCGATCCATAACGGCACACCAAAATGTGGGATTAGAAATGAAGGACGAACCAACATCACCATAAAAAAATAAATTGTCTAACAAACCTAGGCAAACTCTGGTCACTGCCTCATTAACAGTACGCCGTGATCAATCGGCAACTTCTCCGACACCGCTGTAAAGCGTACAGTCTAAACACAGAGTAAAAGGCGTTTATGGTCGCACAGAAATACAGCACTGGAGTTAGTTTTGTGCTTCAGTTGTCTATAATTTAAAGAGCCATTGTTTCATACGGATACTGATCATTTGTGTTGCTTAACAATGCGGTAATTATTGACTTGGTAACAATTAACTGAACAACAACAAAGCCTAATCTGAATTTGTATGGTCTGAATAAAAGGTAAAGTTGTCCTCGTGCTTAACCAATTAAGCACTAGGCCATGAAGGCGCATGGGGAAGTGGATGTATAGATCCACATTTTCTTGACCTCGGCACTAACAGGAGGTGAGTAGTCAACTTCACGCCCCGGCCGCTCTACCCCCGGGAAAGACCTCACCCCCCGTAGGATAGGAAGTTGGGTGGACCCTAGAGCCAGTCTGAACTACGTGGAGAAGAGAAAATTTTTGACCCCAACGGGTCTCGAACTATGACACTTCGGCCGTCCAGCTCGTAGCTAGTCACTATACCGACTGCGCTATCTCTACTCTTATCTGCATAAATGATTGTTAAGTCCTCTGATACACGAAGTTCGTCCAAAAAAATTCCTACGTCACCGGAAACGAACGTCATCACTACAAATCTCAAACAGCGAATTCTGTTTAGAGAAATAATCCGAGTTTCATTTTAGACCCATACGAAATACGTAAATACGCCCTGTTTATAAACCGAAGTTTTCTAGCGATAAAGTGGGTGGTGCATATAGTAATCATTTTAAAGTGAGTGATGTAACTATTATTGCGTTGAGTTTCGTCACAAACACAGAGCTGTGTCCACAGGGGGGCAAACACTCCGCTTTAAATGCAAGAAGTTTAGTGCATTTTATTAACCATACAGCGTTATTACTCTGATAAAACATAGAACTTTCAGATGGACGTGGCATGCAGCACGCACTGGAAAACAGTATTTAACTTCTGACCCTTATTTAGCGACGCTGTCAATAGATGGGCTATGCAATTTGTGATGGTAAGATAATAAATCAATGATGGATTTGGACAGGATTTAGTAGGAAGCGGTCGTTGACTAATCGAGGTACCATCCAAGAATTTGCTTGGAATGACTGAAGAAACCCAATAAAATCCTCAGTCATGAAAACAGGAACCGTAACTTAGATTCGAACCGAGCATACCTCTATTATAAGTCCAGAGCACTGTCGTTTGTAAATATAAGGTTATGTAGGGTTGATTAGTACTGTTTTCGCTCGCTCGGAAGCCGGGATCGTGGGTTCGAATCCCACTCAGGGCATGGATATTTGTGTGTGTTTTTCTGTGTTTGTCTACAGGTAGAGGCCTTGCGACGAGCTGATCACTCGCCCAAGGAGTCCTACCGTATGTGTAAGATCTAGTAAACCGAAGTGAAACGGAGAGTTTCATGGAGGTAGACCTAGGCCCAAATTGGGGCTGTAGCGTCACAGTGTTGATTACTAATTAGAACCGGAGATTACATGATAGGGAATGAACTTGTATTGCGATGTATATGGTAGCATTACTATGGATTGGGAACTAAAACAGCAAATCGCTTTGTAAGGAGCCCGGGCTCCAAGGCAAATTGTAAACAGCCAAATCTACAGATCAGGTGTGATCTCTTATTAACACTGCTTAGCTGATTATCCGACATTTATCCTGCTGCGATTACTGTGATATACTTTGTCCCGAATATCTGTGACGTAGACACACTGGACTATATTTCGAATGTGCGACGGAAACCAAACCGCCATAATGGAGATCTCGCTCAACACACAGCATTATTCTTATGAGATATTTTAGACAGAAAATAATGATGATATTCGTATGGTGATCAGCAACTGCTCCGGGGTGCGCGTCTTGCCTTCACCGAGAATGCTGGAGCTTTACCTCCACCCCCTTACATCTTCATGGCATTTTTCTTAATTACATAAATAAGCACACAGTAACTTTACATAAATCTTCATGGAATAGAGACCTCATTGTGAAGCTAACAGTTGTGCAGCTGGTGGAGGAATTCCTTGCCCTTTTTGAGACCCGGAGAAGGACGAGGGTGGTTTGAAAAATTATATGGACGAAAAGCGGCCTTGATCGAACCAAGAACCTTCGTAATAAGAAGCTGTAACTACGGGTTTGGATAGAATCTAAGGTTAATACAGCGGTGAATATGAAGATTACTTCCTTTTGGCATGTAATGCTATGGAGTTTGGTAGAATGGAACCGACGTTTCGGAGGGCCTGCTGTAACCATCTTCAGGGCAGAAGGATAATTTCCCTGAAGACAAAAACAGCAGGCTTTTCGATACCATTCTACCAGACCAAACGGGCCCAGGTCCGACAAATTCGTAACGTGAACTTTCCTGAAGCTGGGAGGAAAACAGCTTTGATGAAGGAGAGGAATGGGACGTAGAGCCTGGCTTCCTGGCCGTGAACGTCGCGTGGAAAGAAGAAAGGAGAAAGCAGAAAACAACAGTGAGAAAGAGACGACCAAGGGAGGCCAAGCGAGGATGATACATAGGAAGTGAAGGAAGGAAAAACAAGAGGGAAGAGGAATATACTCGTACGTAATCCAGACGAGGAGGAATATAGGATTAGCAGCAACACCAGTAGTAGTAGTAGTAATAATGATAGTAGTAGTAGTAGCAGTAGTGTTAGCAGCAGTAGTATTGGTAGCAGTAGCAATAGTAATGGTAGTAGTAATAATAGTGGTTGTAGTTGTGATAGCAGTAGTAGTGGTGGTGGCAGTAGTAGTGATAGTAGTAGCATTCGGCGTGCTAATAATGGTAGTAATTGTAGTAGCAGTAGTCTTAACAACAGTAGTATTGGTAGCAGTAGCAATAGTAATGGCAGTAGTAGTGGTAGTAGTGATAATAGTGGTTGTAGTAATGGCAGTAGTAGTGGTAGTAGTAGTAATTGTAGAAGCACATATAGTTTTAAAAATACTAAACTTAAAGCAAAAGTAAAGCCATCCATATGCTTAATTAAGCACCGTGCCATGACGATGTATGGGGGAGTGTAGGTATAGCTCCACTTCGCTTAACCTCCTCGCTAGTCGGAGGTGCGCTTTCAGCTCAACGCCCCGATCGCTCTACTCCCGTATATCAACTGGAGAAAGGGTTGGGTCTGGACGCTGCGCACAAGAGAAAAATCTCTTGCCCCTGCGAGGAATCGAGCCCCGACTCCTCGACTGTCCCGCTCTACCGCCTGAGCTATGCCGGTTCCCAGCTGTGATGGTGGTGATGATAACACTAGGAACGCTATATTAAAAGCGAGATGCTGGACGGAATAAGGAAGAACAGGAGAACCGTCACGGATATACGGAGAAGAGAGGACATCCTTCTGGGTCACTGGACACACAAGAGGTAAATTTGAAGGAACATAAGACAGGACCGAGATTCGAACCATACAGGCTAATATTCTGACTGCGAAAACCAGTCCACTACAACATTACCCCAACAAGCGGGGGCTGGGGCCATTACATACAGAAGTATGGAAATTCTTACCCTTTTGTTGTCTCGAAACTTCACCCAACCGTCCACAATGGTTTGATCCGGAGTTCCTGGTACTTCTGTAACTATTTCAATCTGACTATCAGACTCAAGATCTGTAAGTTCTGAGTCTGTTAGTGAGTTCGGGTCGCCTATACTTCTGGCCGGTGAGTTACAGGCACTTCCCGCCATCCTGATTTCGTCTGGAAGTTCCAACACAACACAATTTTGAACCCTCGCTACAGAGTGCTGTATCCCATTGCAAACATCGGAGTCGTCAATAGGGCGAAGCACTGAATGTTATGAGTAGGAAATCACTGTGCATTGTGTACCTCAACACGCTCTCAGAGTGAGGCGTCTCTGCACGATCAAGTTTATGGTTGCGAACACGATTTTCTTTATTTTAAGTATATGATAGAATCACTCGTGGGAGGGAGAGAAAGTCTAAAGTTTAACAAGTTCATACACAATCACGCGACACGAATGTCACATATTATTGTCACGCGCTGAACAACGATATATCACCATTCCGCCAAGATACTGTAATCAACAAAGTTGTTAAACACGGTGCGGTAATACGCGTCGAAACGGCCCATTTTCACGCGAGGCGACGGCATAAAGGTTCCTTAATGCTTCGACCCTTTGATATTAACTCGAAAATGTTTGTTTTATAGATGGATAATTATGAACGGACGTTATGTAATAACACGGACTTCATCCTGCTTTGATATTGAAATTTTACTTGCAATTTCAGAAACGATATGCACCCATCTTCATGTCGGTCGAGTTCCCCGCTAACTTCCCGCCAGACCGCGCGCCAATCTCTCCCCTTTACAACTGCCTGCGATCCGGTCGCGGCTTCGAATGAGCGACACAGTGCTCGCAGCTCGGCTCCTCGCGGCACGCGCCCAACACCACCTACCGGCAACAGCCCTCATTACAAGTTCCGTTACATTAGCGCTTATATGAACGCCAACTTTCCGTTCCGCCTGCTTTAACATTCAATAATTCCACATTCCGTCCAAACTGTGTGATCCTTTCGTAGAGAAACTAACAGTCGCTCAGCTGATCGAGAAACTCCCCGCTTTTTATGGATCCCGAAGATTCATTACCGTGTGCACAAAAGCCCGACACTTAGCTCTTTCCTTAACCACTTGGTAGAGCCTCTACGATGAAGCATCGTAGAAAGACGTAATCTTCACTGCACTTTCTTCATGGAGCAGAGTCTGTCTTTACAAGCTGATGGTCGCTCAGTTGATCACTAAATGCCCCACCTTTTATGGAACTCGAAGGTTCATTACAGTGTTTACAAAAGCCCTCCAATGGATTCCGCCCTAAACCAGATGATAAGTGTACCACTCAAAATATTTCCAACTCATTCTTAGCCTACTTCCCTTTTTTGAAAAAATAAAAGTTAGCTTATGAGATCGCCTTGCTGTCTGTACGTCTGTATGTCTGCTTATCCCCGTTATCAACTTTAAATGACTGAACTAATCTCTGATCCCATATCAACGGCGTACTTCTTACACCCCTCTCATCAGTCTGTCTCCGTGTATCCCTATTATTGCTAGGCAACGGCTCCGTAACAACAACGAGACAACGAACACATGCGACCATATAAGAACTGTTGTACGCTTCGGTTGCTACGCGTATTCTGTCCGTGTAGTGTCAAAGGGAAGCGCGCGATTAATTCTTGCCAGAACTTCTAGTTCTTAAGATCCAATTCATATGTTCCTCACATCTATACCTAGGTCTACCAAGTGGTTTATTTCCTTTGAATGTTTCTAATAACGATTGTTTTAGATTCATACATCCCTAATGCGTACTACGAGTATATATTCCGCAAAATCTCATGAACTTAAAGTGATCGCCTTAACGTAACTAGTTGAAGAGAAATTCTGAATCCCTTAATTACGTAACTGTTTCCGCTTTCGCACTGCCTCCCCTCCTACACCCCAAAACCTCACCTGCATATTCCCAGACATCCTTAAATCCGTTTTCCCTCCTCCGAGAGAGATGATGTATCACATCCATACAAATGCCAACAAATATATTGTTTCGCTCTGGAAACACCGTGCTAGAAAGGCACATACACGGAAACAGAGGTAATTATTCGCGTATTCTCAAACTTCTCCAGCTTCAGGCTACACTTCTTTGACCCCTGAGGAACAGACTTGTTGGATAGTAATAGGGCAGGTCCCAGAGTCACTCTGGACATAGCGATAGCAAAGATACCAACCCCTGAAGATTAATGATTTCTGGTATATGAAGCCGTGAAATCTGGTAGAAATATAAGGTATCGGAAAAATTTCTTACCTTCAACTTCATCTCTTATTTCCTGAAGATGGAAGCAGCATGTTCCAGCGAAAAGTGGAAATACTTCTGCCGAAGCATGATCTCATATCCAATAAAACAGTAACATTCGTATTCATAGCCGTGAGGACCTCAGTTCTCACATAGAAATTATTGCCCTCGCCGGGCACCGAACCCAGTTCATTCATCACGCTGACAGCCACGTTACTGGCCCAACTCTCCTTGATCACACGAAGCTACAGATAAAGCTGTCAATCCCTAGCGCGTCCGAAATAAAACCTCGATTATTCATGAACAGTATCGTATTATTATACAACGCGGTGTAGTTCTGTACAAGTTCATAGACGTTTCGGAGGAATTTAATGACTCCGTCTTTAAGATTAAAGAGCAAAGCCAATCAAGCAACCAATAGGAAACAAGCTCCGATAGCTGCCTGCTTCTTACCGGTCACTTGTTTCACCTACTCTTCGAAAGAGTCCGAGCCATAGCTCAAGCGGTTAGTCGCTGGCTCCGCACCGCGGCGGCCCGAGTTCGATCCCGAGTCTGGTCAAGTGGGATTGGTGGTGGACAAAGTAGCGCTGGGGCAGGTTTTCTCCTAGTACTTCGGTTTCCCCTGCCAATCTTCATTCCACCAATTGCTCCACAATCACCCTCACCTATCATTTGAGGCTGGTACAATAGGCCAGAAGTGGCCGCAGTACAAGGGACTTAGTCCCACCCCACTAGCAATAAAAAAATAAACAATACTCTTCGAAATTAAAGTTGGAAGCAGTACTTTACTCCGAAACATCGGTGAACATCTACAAGATGTGTCACAGTTGCCACTCTGTTAGCCTCAAATCCAACATGGTTTTTCATATTTGTTTCAACGCATACATTTTCTGACGAAAAAAAAAAAGATTAACTCTGTAGGCAATCAGTCTCACGTGGCGTCTGTCGATACAGGCCATCTGTTGGCACGAATGATAACTATGTCAGGCTATCGGTAAACACAATTGATTTAACGGAACGGCTGCTGAAATGTTTGAAAGTATAACAAGTTTGACTGGTGTAACGGAAACAAATGGACGAACAAATTCAAACGAATCTCTCGGGTTAAGTAGATGCTTTCCTTATCAAACCTCTACATATATGTCCTGTCCCCCCTCCACACCCCCCTCAATTTCGAGACCACCGTTAATATCCACGGCGTAACGACATCGACATGGCTGCTCCACTACCCGAGCACATTACACTTCCCGAAACTATTTCAATCAGTAATAACCTCGATCCTCTTATCTCTAAGATAAGGTGAGAATACCCTGAGGAAGTTCTGCTCTTAGACCGGAGGCACGAGGTAGCGTAGTTGCTTGAGGCACTACGCTACAAGCCGGAAGTTCGCGGAATTGAATCCCGATGAGATCTTTGGATTTTTCAATTGACCTAATCCTTCCAGCCGCACTATGGCCCTGGGGTCGGCTCAGCCTCTAACAGAAACGAATACCAGGAACCTTCCTGGGGGTAAAGGGGGGCCGACAGGCGCGTAAGTCTGACAACTTCACCGCCATCTGTGAGTCGACTGTTAGAAAATGTGGGAGCCTCGACGTCTCACAACCATAAGGGCCTTAACGACTTATTACAGGGATAGCTTTACTTTTACCTACTCTCAGATCAACAGGCTCACACGACACACAGGGAAAATTAAAGTGGTCCCTGTGCTTACGTAAGCACCACACTATGAAGACGTAGGGGGAAGTGACGGCAAACACTTTTTGCTAGGTAGAGGCAAGTGGTCTGATTCTCACTTGATATGGAACTAGGTGGCTCGGTCTGGAGGCTGTGGCAAAGAGATTCTTCCCCTTTCCGAGGATCGAACCTCAATTCTTTGGTCGTCCAACCTGTGGTCTGGTCACTACAGTGATTGAAATATCGTCACTAACGGTTGTAAAGAAATAACTTAATGAAGCTGAGCCCTCCTGACCAACCAATCAGGATATGTCCAGAGTTTACTGAATCCGAAGGTTTATTGCCGCGTTCACAAAAGCCCACCACTGTTCCATATCCTGAGTCAGATGAATCCAGCCTGCAATATCTTAAATATCTTTCCTTTGAACTTTTCCTACCAAAATTGTGTATATATTTTTTCCCCAAGTCTGCTACATAACATGCCCACCTAATCCTTCTTAATTTGATCAATATAATAATAGTTGGTGAATTGTGCAAATTATGAAGCCCCTCTTTCTGTAATTTTCTCCAATCTCCTGTCACTTCATCCCTGTTGGGTCGAAATATTCCCCTCAGCACCCTGTTCTCAAACACCATTAGTCGATGTTCTTCCCTCAATTTGAGAGACCAAGTTCCACTTCCACATAAAACTACAGGCATGTTTCTACCTAACGTACATAAAATCGAAAAATATTTGGAAATGAATTACCGGGAAAATATGCATATTCATGTATTATTTTCTATGAGATGACCCGGATTGCAAAAATAAAAAAATTGCTGCAACATAAAGGGAAGCTGTTAGTTTGGTGTCAATGTTGCCATATCACCATAGAACAGACACTGTATAGGACTACAGATTTTCACACCAAAGTAAGTCAAATGCTGCTGGAAATAAACCACACGAACAAGCAGACCCAACTTGTTCCCTTCTTTCACCGAGCGCAAGAGACCAGTAACACATGAACGATCACTTCAAATATGTTAAGACGTCAGGAGTATAGTAAAAAAAAACAATTTTATATGCAGCCTGTGTACGTGAGAATGATTTGTGCCTGACGGTACAGCCATCTGTTGGCACGAAATGCAACTACATTAGGCTCCAAAAAAAAAGGAAGAACAAACAAAGGATCAATACATATCAAAAGGCACTTCGATCTATCGATGTGCTCTTCCTACTGTGTTCGCTTCTTTCAATCCATTCTCTCTACCCCTTCCAAAATCACACTATTTTGTGCTTTCTCCCTTTTCCTCCTTCTTCATCCTCTTTATTTTTATCTACACCTCTCCTCCATTTTCATATTCTTCCTATCCTCCTATTCTCTTTTCTCCTCCATTCTCGTCTTTCTCCCTCTTTTAAACTTCTTCCTCCAACATACGCTCGTAATTTATAGGACTGTATACTATTGTCTGCGATGTGACGCCATGCAGTCTGGTAGAAGTTGACGGACGTTTCAGGGAAATGTATTTTCTTCAATTTCAAGGTCGAAGAGTGAGCCAAGCACGCGAAGTGATTAGGGAACCTTTCCTATCGCAAATCTCAAAATACACGTACATTGGAGCAAAATATTACTGTGTTCCGGAAACTGACGCCGTGCAGCCTGTTAGATATTTAGTAACGCTTCGTAGGGCCGCGCCATAGCTAAGCGGTTAGTCACGGGCTTCCAACCGCGGCGGCCCGGGTTCGATCCTGGGTCTGGTCAAGTGGGATTTGTGGTGGACAAAGCGGCGCTGGGGCAGGTTTTCTCCGAGTATTTCGGTTTCCCCTGCCAATCTTCATTCCACCAATTGTTCCACAATCACCCTCACCTATCATCTGGGGCTGGTACAATAGGCCAGAAGTGGCCGCAGTACAAGGGACTTAGCCCCACCCCACTAGCAATAATAAAACACTTCGGAGGAACATACCGTCCCAACTTTCAGTTTGGATAAAAACGGAGGTAGCAAGTTCCTCCAAAATTTCGGAAAGTGCCTACTAGAATAAACGTTGTCACATCCCAGAAGGCAGTAACCAGCGAAGTCACCACGACGAAAACCTCAAATATCACCAGTGAGTAAAGCCATTGTTATCACCAAAAAATCGGAATTCTTAGGTAGGGCCAGAATAATAAAAAATATTCTAAAAAAACTCAGAATAGACTCTGGCGTTTAAGCGCTTATTTGTACTTTCAGAGCAATCTTTCAGAGGGAGGGAGGGTGACGCATTACAACTAAGGCCTTGCTGTAACCCATACACTGTATTTTTTCTTATTGCTAGTGGGGTGGGACTAAGTCCCTTGTACTGCCGTCACTTCTGGCCTATTGTACCAGCCCCAGATGGTAGGTGAGGGTGATTGTGGAGCAATTGGTGGGATGAAGAGTAGCAGGGGAAACCCAAGTACTCGGAGAAAACCTACCCCAGCGCCACTTTGTCCACCACAAATCCCACTTGACCAGACCCGGGATCGAACACGGGCCACCGCGGTGGGAAGCCAGCGACTAACCGCTTGACCTATGGCGTGGCCCAACCCATACACTGTAAATCCAAAACAACAGCGCATCGTTTTGAGGAAATCCAGGTCTAGAGACACGGAGAGCGTTTCGAATACGTGGTACAGGAGATCCACACACCACAGTAGCTTACAGCTCCCTCCCTCACGGCCTACCAGAAGAGGATAATCACTCAAGGATTTAATCAGGTAACAGGCCCCAATAGTTTCTGTGGGTGTTGCAGACCCTACCCTTCAGCTGGGGCACTGCAAGTGATGAGCGAATATCTAGAATTATCCTGTAACAACGGCTGATATCGCATTATTATGGAATTCTCTTCGTTCCATTGTGGATGCCCATCGCCTTTAACACAACAATCCTGCACACATTCCCCCTCTAGGAGCAAAGCTGGTCAGTTAAATTGGGAGGGATGTCTGCCCGTGCCTACGCACCGCCTCTTCAAATTCTAGCGCCAGAGACGAAATGTAGTGCACATTTTTGTACTTGTGAAGAGCCATTACTGACCAGGACGAGTGGGATATCTTTCGCATAGATCATTAAAGAAAGGTAATCCTACGATACGATCTGTAAATCTTGAAGTTAAAGTACAAGTCAAATTTCATTGCGTTAGTATGGAACATCTTAATGAAAGGCTCTTCAGTCCATTAAAAAGGACATCAAAATTAAATCTCTGCATGACAAGGCTTCTGATGTATCAACGAATGAACACTTTGGTACCAGAACCCGAAGGTTCCACACCGCTATTACCAAAGCCCGCCACTGGACACGATCCTGAGCCAGTTCCATCCACCTCCCATTCTCCGAGATTTTTTTTAGTCCGCAAGCGAACTATACCGACCGAGCGATCGCCGTTTGTCGGCGAAGTTTAGTGCCAACATTTGCGGATAGAGGGTGTCGTGTGGTCAGCGCAACGAATCCCCACGGCCGTTAATTTCGTTTTTTTAGACCGGAGTCGCTATTTCCTAGTTATCATCACGAGGCTGAGTAGACCCCGTTCCAGATCCACTACTTCTCCGAAAAAGTCCGGTAGCGCCGGGAATCGAACCCGGACCTCTGGATCTGTAGCCAGGAACGCTGACCACTAGACAAGTTCCATCCACCTCCCATCCTCACAACCCATTTCCCTAAGATCTATCTTACTAACTAACTAACTCTCTGGTAGCAGAACCCAAAGGTTCAACACCGTTAATACAGGAGCCCGCCTCTGGACACGATCCTGAGCCAGTTCCATTGATTTTCAAGCCTCAAATACTATAACCCTAAAATCAATTTTCATGTTTTTCTCATATTTCATTGTAGAAAAACCATTGGAAATATCAGAATCGAACCCGGGTATTCCAACTCGTTGCTCCTCACTTTAATAACCGAGGTGTCCCGGACATGTTACTACCACAACATGGACGATTATATGGCCGTGCTACGGTGCAGTGCATGATAGGAAAGAACAGGTGTTATTATCCACTTGTTAGCGATCCTTTCAAACCTAACTATAAAGAGCCCAGCACAATTAACAGAAAAAGGAAGAAGTTCAAAGAACATTTGCTTCAAAGAAATGAGATTAAATTTTCCTAAAAATTGGAGAGTCCCTTTAAAATAAAATCCCTTAAAAGGAAATACGCGTGGCAATGATTTGTATGCTATACAGAATCGGTTCAGTTTCGCTTGAAAGTGATTGTACTTCCTTATTACGATTGTTTGAACCTTTGAGATTCCGAAAGAAAAGTTTTGCTTTGTAGTGCACGTTGTAAGCTGGCAGGGAGAGGGTTGAAATCGTTATAATGGGGACATTTCAAGCGGAGGGGTGAGGAAATAGCCCATGGCATTACGTGAACAAATCGTTTGACCAAAAAATGTTTCCAATCTCTTGACATCAAAAGAAGCAAAATAAGAGGAAAAATGATGAAATTGTGCTCCAAGCAGCAAGACAGTGAATGTGTGTGGAGGGCGCAGAGGCAGAGAAGGAACAAACAGGATATCGGAATCGCTTGCCTGTCCCCTTCTTTTAGCGCCGTCCTTTTCCTAGTTTTAATCACCGTAAAACCTGATGAAGAATCAATGATTAACTGCCCATTCCTTGGCCAACTTCTACATTTCCTTGCACATAAAAAATTACGAGGAAAATGCAGAAACTATTAAACGAAAAGTGTACTACACGTTCAGAAACTATCGGTCACATAAAGATATTGTGGCATGCTGAACCGCTGCTACGCAACGACCACGAGATAGGAGAATAAACAACGGTGTTATGCAACCTGTTTCTAGGCAACGGGTCACTAAACACGTTCCCGCCGCAACCAATATGCACGCAACAATAGTTATTGTCGGAAGCATTGTTTTCTATTCGGTTCGTGCAAAGGGGTTGTAAGGAAGAAAGTTGGGGTAATCCAGTCAGTTGAGAGTTGAGTTCTGCAATGGAGGCTGATGCAAGATGGCGTTATTGTTCAGTTGACAATTCTGTTGTGGGATATTTGCCGGACAGTAACGACGTGATTACAGAAGCTGAAAAATAGCCACTGTTAGAAGCCGTTGCCAGAAAATAGCAGGTGAAGACACAGCAGACTGGAAAAGGTTTAGCGGGTGCTGTGGTGATTTGTGAACTGAGAAGATTAGCCGTGGCGCCGTAATTATTTGTAGTTCAAAGTAACAGGCCGTAGAGGCCCATAGGGTTGTGAGACGTCCACATTTCAATATTTTCCAGACAATCGGCTTGCAGATGGCGGTGAGGTTTTCAGCCTTACGCGCCGGCCGCCTTTTAGCCTTAAGGAAGATTTCTATACTCAGTTCTGTTAGGGCGGCCGCATACCAACTGCGTCAAGACAAGCATCAAGACATGAGACAAAAAATTCAGTCTTGCTTCATTCGTGATTCGTCAGCATCATGACTCAGACCTGTGTGCGGCTGTTTTCATAATCTCATTCGCTTCAACTGTGCTCCTTTCTTTGCGTCATGTCGTATACATCGTGTCTTGACTGTTACATGTCTTGACGCATGCCGGTGTGAGGCCTACCTTAGAGGCTAAGCCGACCCTAGGCCCATAGTTGCGGCTGGAAGGATTAGGTCAATTAGAAAATCTCATGACCTCATCTCGAATCGAACCCGTAACCTTCCAACTTTTAGCATATCGTACTGAAACCTCACTTACTTCAGAAACATTTTAGGAATATAAAGATATAATAACATTGGAACGAACAAAAAATATTTTAGTATAAGGACAATTCGCCAGTCCAATTTGATGATGACATCAATGCAAGCATTAGCAATAATGTACACCAAATAATGTGGAATAATACAGAAACCAAATAACATATAATACAGCCCTAAACGAAAGTTATATTATGTTATTCTTGTCAAGGGGAGCTAATTGTAGTTGAGTGCTCTCCTAATGCATGTGACGTGTCTGCGAGGAGACACTGCGCGTGCGCGGCGTCTCCATGGCAATAAATGAAGGAAGAAGTCAGTCGGGCAAACAAAAGAACCCTGACCTGGCGAACAGGAATTTGTAACGAGACAGAAGTCAGATCCGCCTTCTCACTGAGTGGCATTCATCAGGCAATGAACCGCGAATCAAATTGAATAAAAGAAGGCCGTTCAAACTCTTCTTGTGCTGTCAGACATGTAATTTTATTCGTAAATGAGCGCAAGCGTAAAGACTGGGGNGGGTGGGATTGAACGAAGCAGCATCTCTTACAGATAAATTATACAGAATATTCTCTGAAAAGTTGATCATCAAGGTATCCACTGTCTTCCTCGAAGCCTCAACTCCGTGTTAACGTAAGTCTGACGTCCTTTCCTGAGCCAGCTCAATCAAATTCACAACTAACGTCAATAAAGAAACGCTTGCTTGATAAAATCTGGCAGTCGCTCAGCTGGTCGAAATTTTTCCCAGCGTTTATAGAACCTTGAGGTTCCTTACCGAATTCAAACGAACCGGCCATACATTCGCACAAATTCGTCTCAATATCCTAACATCACAATCTCATACACGCCTACATGAGCCGAGATTCCATAGTCGGTATAGTAAGTAAGCTACGGGTTGGACAACCGAAAAATTATTATAGATGTATTAGCCGGTCACGGTAGCCGAGCGGTCTAAGGCATGTACTGTCTTCGTTCGCTCGGAAACCGGGATCGTGGGTTTGAATCCCACTCAGGGCATGGATGTTTAGTTTGTGTGTGCGTTTTTCTGTATTTGTGTACAGGTAGAGGCCTTGCGACGAGCTGATCACCCGCCCAAGGAGTCCTACCGAATGTGTAAGATCTAGAAAAACCGAAGTGAACGGAAAAGTTCATGGAGGTACGCCTAGGCCCACTGGGGCTGTAGTGCCAAGGAAAAAATATATTTAAATATTACAAAACTTATCGTTATGTAATTATCTTTAAAAGCATAAAAATAACATGCTAAGGTTTCTATTTTCTGAAGAGGTACCCTTCGAAGGCAATCAAGCGTTTTATGCACAATGTTAAAAATGAACGCATAATGAAGATGTCGTGTCTGGCTCTCGTCGTGCTCAACTCCGAAATCGCTCAACTGATCCTGATGAAATTACGTATAGGTTGTCGATACTAAAATTTGTCGGAGAAATATAGTTATTTATTTATTTATTTCGTTATGTAGAGTATATCTGGATATGGCAACATAACAGAATGGCAAAATTACCGGCGTGTAAATGTAAGGGAGAGGAAAGAACATATGAAGAGAGAGAGAATAAAAGATGAGAGAAAGAAGGGGAAGGAACAGAATGCAAGAGTGGCCGTCAGGAAGAAACCACAAAGAAAGTGGAGAAGAAACAAAGGCTGTCGGAAGACAGACATTCTACTCCCCCCTGTCAACTCCATGTGTCGAGTTTCACACCCCCACCACCCCTTATTGGAATCTCCAACCCTTCATCATAATCTTTTATTACTCCGTCCAATTCTACACAAAACCTGATTCTCTCAAATTTTGCCAATCGTGATCCTTCAGAAGGCGTATTGCTTCCAGACACAGAAGCACACGGCTCCGCTGCTCTCTGTCAGACAACAACATTCACGATTTAATATAAGAGCGAGGAGCTGACAAACACTTTGACTGTAACAGATCGGACATCGGTCGGCTGACTGCAGAGGGACGCGCAGTTCCCCATCCTGAAACAATTGGTGCAAGCCTGCTCTCATAGCAGAACCCGGAGTGTCAACTCCGCTGATGTCAAAGCCCGCCACTGGACACGATCCTGAGCCAGTTCCATCCACCTCTCATCCTCACAGCCTGTTTCCCTGTGATCCATCTTACTAATTAGCAGACTCTCTGGTAGCAGAACCCGAAGGTTCAACACCGCTAATACCAAAGCCCTCCATTGGACACGATCCTGAGCCAGTTCCATCCACCTCCCATCCTCACAACCTGTTTCCCTAAGATCCATCTTACTAATTAGCTGACTCTCTGGTAGCAGAACCCGAAGGTTCAACACCGCTAATACCAAAGCCCTCCATTGGACACGATCCTGAGCCAGTTCCATCCACCTCCCATCCTCACAACCTGTTTCCCTAAGATCCATCTTACTAATTAGCTGACTCTCTGGTAGCAGAACCCGAAGGTTCAACACCGCTAATACCAAAGCCCTCCATTGGACACGATCCTGAGCCAGTTCCATCCACCTCCCATCCTCACAACCTGTTTCCCTAAGATCCATCTTACTAATTAGCTGACTCTCTGGTAGCAGAACCCGAAGGTTCAACACCGCTAATACCAAAGCCCTCCATTGGACACGATCCTGAGCCAGTTCCATCCACCTCCCATCCTCACAACCTGTTTCCCTAAGATCCATCTTACTAATTAGCTGACTCTCTGGTAGCAGAACCCGAAGGTTCAACACCGCTAATACCAAAGCCCGCCACTGGATACGATCCTGAGCCAGTTCCATCCACCTCCCATCCTCACAGCCTGTTTATCCCAAGTTTTTTTGCTCTCCCTTTAAGTGTACCGACCCTGAAGTAAATGGACTAAGTTGCATTCCCCTGTAATTTATTTTCTGTTGTTAACCTTCTAATTGATGAAAACAGATGTCTCTGTCCTGCATGGTAAAGCGGCTGGAGCGTCAAGTTACCCACTGATATCCAGGATAAGTTGCTTGGAACTGTATCTCCACTGCACATGGCTACTCATTCAATAGAGCTTAATGAAGCATTGGAAAAACATTTTATTTACATTTTTCTCTTCAGTTTTATGCAGTTCATTAAGTTGGAAGCTACCAGGTTTGGCTGCATATACTAAACTACAGAGGAGGCAGGCGCTACTGAACCCAAGTACTTCTGTTCAGGAACTAAGGCAGAACGGTACGCCACTCGAGATCGGAAGACGATACCGCTACGGTAACCCGCAAGATCCCTGGTTGCGATTACTGGCCGTCCTGCCACCGGGGCTGTGTGGACGTGTTGCACGGGCCTTCTTGCTTCTCAACGCATCAAATGACTTGTATTCACAAGTCACGAGAGAGAAGCAACTATCAACGGAAATCCCATTAGGGCGATATTTACTCACACGCACAGCGAAAAATCGCCTTATGAACATGTTATTGCTAAGGAACCTATGGTGGTTCGTATGTTGTTTACTGATGCTCCGTGTTGTCATGCCGTGAACTTTGGGGTACGGGTAAAGATCTACCGAGGTTAGTTACGGCACTATGCTACAAGCCGGAGGGTCGCGGGTTCGATTCCCCATATGGTCATTGGATATTTCAAGTGACCTAATCCTTTCAGACCCTTAGATAGATTCAGCCCCTAACAGAAATGAGTACCTGGGGGTAAAGGGTAGCCATCGTGTAGGGCTGAAAACCTCACCGCCATCTCCAGGAAATGTGGGAGCCTCGAAGTCTCACAACCCTAAGGACCGGCACGGCCTCTTACAGGGATAGATTTTCCTTTTACTTGTCAATTAATTTCAGACAGGGGTGCACATAAAGCCTGAAATATATTAAGTTCTTCATTTTCTTATTGTCCTTACCACAGCGACGATAGGGCGAGGCCTGGAAACATTCTAACAAAATAAGGGTCTTTCTCCTTCCAAGTAACTTGTCCTTCACTTCTCCCACGACTTTCCATTTTCACCTACTCTTCTACTATGTTATCTTACGTCTCTTTTAGGCATGACACTGGCTGTAACGGGGTTGTCAGCTCCGACCGATTTACTTAATGAAATAGAACTCTAATACATATTTAATACAAAACCGAGTACCCTTGCCGGAAACAGTCTGATATTGTTGCACGGAGCCTTGTTCCGCTCAAGAGACTGGTTGATCTCCCTCCATCTGTTCTTGAGCTGGTATACTGGACGCCATTAAGAGGCCTACATGTCGATAGGAACCTCGTGAGTGCGATTTCAGGGGAAAGTGTAATCTTCTCCTCCAACGAAAAGATCTCCAGATTGATACTTAGCGTGCGTGGGAACACTGGCACTGCTAAAGCACGGCGCTGAGTCAGGATCTGGAGTCAAACAGCGGACCGGTAAACATACTGTGCACGGCTTATCACAGACACAGGGCCGCGCCATAGCTCGAGCAATTAGTCGCTGGCTTCCCATTGCGGCGGCCCGGGTTCGATCCCTGGTCTGGTCAAGTAGGATTTGTGGTGGACAAAGTGGCGCTGGGGCAGGTTTTCTCCGAGTACTTCAGTTTCCCCTGCCAATCTTCATTCCACCAATTGCACCACAATCACCCTCATCTATCATCTGGGGCTGGTAAAATAGGCCAGAAGTGGCCGCAGTACAAGGGACTTAGTCCCACCCCACTAGCAATAAAAAATTTATCTATCTGTCTATCTATCTATCCAAGCGACTAACCGTTTGAGCTAAGGTGCGGCCTCAACCTCCTGTAACTTCCTTTCTTCTAGACCAATAGAGCATTTAAACCGCAAAAAAGAACTACCTTCTGGGATGTGACGCCGTGTATTTCGATAGTTCACCAAAGTTTCGGAGAAAAGAAATGCCTCCATTTTCAGGGTCGAAGTAAGATGTAATTATAAAGTAAAACTCGCTATCCTTGTTGTTAATTTGACTTACTCTTTGGTTCCGAAAATGGAGACAATACGTTCCTCCGAAACTTCAGTAAAATTTTATCGGACTATACGGCGTCACACCAAAGAAGTTAGCGATCTTCAAGGTCACGGCTTTGAGAACTACAAAACCAATATCGTGAACTGATTACTTAAAGATCTCTTCTTCTGTTACATGTTCATGGCTTATTTTTCGACGCTGCTAGTTGCGCAGAATTACAGCGTCAAATGGCTGGATGAATGATTAATCATTAATTAAATTAAAAGGAAAAGCTAGTGCTCCAATTCCAGGTACTATCCCAATATTTGCCTTGTGAGCCTGAGGATTAACACGAGACACCTCTGTGAGGATAGCAGGCCCCCGGACCGAGTTTCGAACCCTAGAACCTCCCGAATACTAAGCAGGGTTCTATTCTCGGCAGGGACAAGAAAATTTATCTTTTCCTTAGGATCCAGACTGGCTCTGGGATCCGCCCAGCCTCCTATCCAATAAGTACCGAGGACTTTTTCCCCGAGGGATAAAGATGCCAGGGCGTGAAGCTGACCACTCACCTCCATCTAGTGCGGAGGTCAAGAATGGTGGAGCTATATCTCTACTTCCCCAAACAACTTCATGGTGTGGTACTTAATTAATTAAGCACAGAGACAAATTTACCTTTTTACTACCCACTCAGCCGTGACGTAAGAAAAAAATCGGAGGACATACCAAGCCGATGCGCTGGTGCATAGGTTATCTAGGACCTGTGCAGTGCTCACTAGCCTGGGTGTTCGTGAACGAATCGTTCGGTACTGTTACATGGAAATTTATTTGATGCTCACCTCAAAGGGAACAGAACACAGCAGACTAAAAATACAAGTATTGGCCCGTAACACAGCTGCGGGTAATTCAACTGTCGCGGGAAATGGAGGAAAAGATTGACGGTCGACGTGCAGGACGGGGGTGGGGGTGGGAGGAGGATTACATTACCTCAGTTAACTGTTACAGAATGTAAATGAGACTTGTAACGGGTTTCGGGAGGGAACAGAAGGAAAAGATTGTAGGATTCGAGGGTGTCACAGTGGTGCTTATGGGAAATAACAACGTGTAGTCTGTTGAAAGTCTACCAACGTTTCGGAGGAACATCGCCAGCTTGCCGCCTGCTTTCACTATATCTTGCTCGGCGTATTCGACCCTGAAAATGGAGCACGAGTTGCACCGCGATAGATCTATTTCACTGTGCAGTTCACTGTACACTGTAAAGAGGAGCAAAACGCCATGTCCTCACAGGAGTTGCACCGAGAGAGACCTATTTCACTGTACACTGTACAGACGAGCAACACGCCATGTCCTTACACGAGTTGCAAAGTGCATTGATGCTGACGGTGGAATTTTCTGAAATGTATTACACTAGGTAAACTGTACAACTTTGTCACGTGAACAATAAATGCCGGTATTAGAAACAGTACGGGGGCACCGGTAGCGTAGTTGGTTGAGACACTATGGTACAAGCCGGAAGATCGCGGTTTCGAGTCCCGATGGGGTGGATTTTTCAACTGACCTAATTCTTCCCGCCGTACTATGGCCCTGGGGTAGACTCAGCCTCTAGCAGAAGTGAGTACCAGGAATTTTCCGGGGGGGGGGGGGATAATGGGACGTGAGGGTGGGCACGCTGGGGCTCTCAACGG